>NC_137342.1:6465778-6508278 GCF_965287045.1 Carcharhinus amblyrhynchos | reverse complement strand
GGGAGTGCAGAGGAGGTTTACTAGGCTGATACTGGAGTTGAGGGGGTTGAGCTATGAGGAGAGGCTGAATAAACTGGGCTTGTACTCGTTAAGAGTTTAGAAGAATGAGGGGAGATCTCATTGAGACGTATAAGATGATGAATGGGATGGATAGGATAGAGGTGGAGAGACTCTTCCCGCTCAGAAAGGACAGTAGGACTAGGGGGCACAGCCTCAAGATAAAAGGGGGGCGGTTTAGAACGGAGTTGAGGAGGAACTTCTTCACTCAAAGGGTGGTGAATCTCTGGAATTCTCTGCCCGTTGAAGTGGTGGAGGCTGCCTCGCTAAATATTTTTAAGACGCGGGTTGATGGGTTTTTGATAAGAGAGGGGATTAAGGGTTATGGGGAGAAAGCGGGAAAGTGGAACTGATCCACGACAGATCAGCCATGATCTTATTGAATGGCGGGGCAGGCTCGAAGGGCTAGATGGCCTACTCCTGCTCCTATTTCTTATGTTCTTACATTCTTATGTTCTTATGAGTTCTGATTAGAAACAGAGCATAAAGGCACACACAGTTTACAGAATACTGATTAGAATGTGAGTCTTTACAACTCATCAAGTCTTAAAGGTGCAGACAATGTGAGTGGAGATAGCATTAAGCATAGGTTAAAGAGATGCGTATTGTCTCCAGACAGGACAGTAAGTTGCTCACCCAGGCAAATCACTGGGGTTACAAATAGTGTGACATGAACCCAAGATCCCGGCTGCGTTCTTGGATCTTGGGTTCATGTCACACTATCTGTAACCCCAGTGGCTTGCCTGGGCGAGCAACTTACTACCCTGTCTGGAGACAATACACATCTCTTTAACCAATGCTTAATGCTATCTCCACTCCCATTGTCTGCACCTTTAAGACTTGATTAGCTGTAAAGACGCACATTCTAATCAGTATTCTGTGAACTGAGTGTGTGTCTGTATCTGCCCTGTTTGTGATCAGAACTCCCCACTCACCTGATGAAGGAACAGTGCTCCGAAAGCTAGTGGTGTTTACTACCAAATAAACCTGTTGGACTTTAACCTGGTGTTGTGAGGCTTCTTATTGTGTTCACCCCAGTCCAACGCTGGTATCTCCACATCATGATAATCACAATTTAACCAAGTATCATCAAATTCAATTGTATTTTTAATGTGTTTTGTAAACCTTGGCCAACAGGCAATCTAACTGCTCAGCATAAAACCATAAGACGCAGAATTAGGCCACTCAGCCCATCGAGTATGCTCCACCATTCAATCGTGGCTGATATTTTTCTCATTCCCTTTCTCTTGCCTTGTCCCCATAACCCCTTATCAATCAAGAACCTATCTATCTCCGTCTTAAAGACACTCAATGGCCTGGCCTCCACAGCCTTCTGTGGCAATGATTCCCCACTCTCTGGCTGAAGAAATTCCTCCCCATCTCTGGTTTTAAAGGATTGTCCCTTTAGCCTGAGGTTGCGCCCTCTGGTTCTAATTTTTCCTCCTAATGGAAACATCCTCTCCACGTTTACTCTACCCAGGCCTCGCAGTACCCTGATGGGAAATAGACAGTAACAGACACGTTCTTTTGAATCAATGGCTTACAGAGGGAGCAGTTCTCCTTATCAGTTTGAGTCAGGCAGTTAATCAGGGCTTTGGAATGTACAGGAGCGCATTAGCTCATGGTTAACGAGGTTGGTGCGGATTCTCACGTGGATAATGGGACTGGACAGAGACAACGGAATTTACGCCCCCTTACAAATTAAAATTTGCAGGCGATAGCAACATCCTTGAAGCTCCCGGATTTACATCAATAGGTTTCCGAGTAATGAGGGAAGAACTTTCAGGTGTAATGGACTGCTGAGCTCCTAATCCTACTAACGGGTAGGGCGTTATTGGCTAAGAACATAAGAAATAGGAGCAGGAGTAGGCCATCTAGCCCTTCGAGCCTGCCCCGCCATTCAATAAGATCATGGCTGATCTGAAGTGGATCAGTTCCACTTTCCCGCTTTCTCCCCATAACCCTTAATTCCCTTGTCTGTCAGAAACCTATCTACCCGTGACTTAAATATATTGAGCGAGGCAGCCTCCACCACTTCAACGGGCAGAGAATTCCAGAGATTCACCACCCTTTGAGTGAAGAAGTTCCTCCTCAACTCTGATCTAAACTGTTCCCCGCTTATCTTGAGGCTGTGCCCTCTAGTCCTACTGTCCTTTCTAAGCGGGAAGAACCTCTATCCTATCCATCCCATTCATCATCTTATACGTCTCAATAAGATCCCCCCTCATCCTTCTAAACTCCAACGAGTACAAGCCCAGTCTATTGAGCCTCTCCTCATAGCTCAACCCCCTCATCTCCGGTATCAGCCTAGTAAACCTCCTCTGCACTCCCTCCAAGGCCAAAATATCCTTGCGCAAGTGCGGCGACCAAAATTGCACACAGTACTCCAGCTGCGGCCTCACCAGTGCCCTGTACAGTTGCAGCAAGACCTCCCTACTTTTATATTCAATCCCCCTCGCTATGAAGGCCAGCATCCCATTTGCCTTCCTGACCACCTGCTGCACCTGTAGGCTGGGTTTTTGCGACTCATGCACAAGGACCCCCAGGTCCCTCTGCACCGTAGCATGCTGCAGCTTTTTGCCCTGTAAGTAGCAGTCCTTCCGACTATTATTCCTACCAAAGTGGATAGCCTCACACTTGCCAACATTGTATTCCATCTGCCAGGTCCTCGCCCACTCGCTCAGCCTATCCAGATCCCTCTGCAGACTTTCCACACCCTTCGCACAATTTGCTGTTCCACTTATCTTTGTGTCATCAGCAAATTTCGACACCCTACACTCGGCTCCCTCCTCCAGATCATCTATATAAATGGTAAATAGCTAAGGCCCCAACACCGGTAATAATGGCGGTAATAATGTGTATTATTGTAATTGGACCCTCCGGTTCAGATGACAAACCGGGCGGGAAATCAATGTGTTCAGAGAGCATATCAGTCCCACACTCGGACTGTTATAGCAGAAAGGGTAGCCGGTCCTTGCCGACCATCTTTTCTCCTGATGCACGCTTTAGCAATAAATTTCTTTTCTTTTTTTTAACCACATGCTGTCTTTCACAGTCTCCGTGTTGGATTTAGTTCGGCTGAGTATAAGACCCACCCCGCCTCCGCCCCCAGAGGGACACCCCCAGAAAATTCCTCTCACACTACTTCACAACAATTCAAAAGTACCACGGGGGCCGTGAAACTCTCCACGACGTCCTGAGATCGGGCAAGTTGCCATAGGAACACAAGGGGGTCGAGGCATTGGATAGCATCGGGCGTCGGGGTCGTGGATGAACCCACACTGGGTCAACGCACGTCCACTTCAGACTGACCGCTCACTTATAGAGCTGCGTGACCTACACTATCTGCAGTCTTAACTTTCCAGCACTGGTTAAAACCAGTCCGCAGAGGGCTATCGAGGTGTTCAAGGCTGAGATAAACACAGCAAGAAGTCTCACAACACCCAACTTCTTACTGTGTTTACCCCAATCCAACGCCGGCATCTCCACATCAAGGCTGAGACAGACAGATGTTTAATCTGTAAGGAAATCCAGGGTTACGGGAAAGTGGGGTTAAGGATTGTCACAGCAGTTCTATCATGATCTCAATGAAACGCAGAGCAGATTCGATCGGTCAAACAGCCCATTTCTGCTCCTGTGTCTCATGGTCAAACTGCTTAAAGCTACCCTGCACCCCTTAAAATGGGAGGGATACACTGTGGTGGGAGCTGTGAATCTGACCAGTGACCATATTTCTGCTACTCCGTCACTGTGTGCGCTCACACGCTTGCCAACATGGCGTTCAGTGAAATCTGCCCCTTCCCCCAAAGTGGGCATGTTTGCCGCAGATGCCATTTTGGTTCTCGAAGGGCACTCAGGCAGCATCCTAAACCGGCCCGATCTCTCAACCCAATCAGTACTTTCTGTCAGTCGTACTGCAGGCTTGCAGTATCTGACAGGAACCACATGAGGGTGCTGCAGACCACTCCCTGCAGAGTGTACAGACTGTGTGGAGAGCTGTCTGTGAGAATGGGTTCTGACACACACAAATATAAACACAGACACACACACATATACATACACATATACACACAGACAGACACACACACACATATACATACACATATACACACAGACAGACACACACACACACATATACATACACATATACACACAGACAGACACACACACACACATAAACACACAGACACACACACATACACAGACACACACACATATACACACAGACAGACACACACACACACATAAACACACAGACACACACACATACACAGACACACATATACATATACACACGGACACACACACATAAACACACAGACACACACACACACAAACACACACACATACATACACATATACACACACAAACACACACACACAGACAAACACACACACACACTCAAACATGTACACACAGAGACACACATACACACAGACACCTTTCAATAACTGTCAATGTTTCAGAGTCGCACAATCTGCAATAGATGACACTGCATTGTAACAGGACTTCTAAATCAAAATATCAACAGGTTAAATCATTTGAGACAAATGAGACATTTGCAAACCCCATTTTAACATTTAAATGATATCTTTCCTGTTTAAGATGCATTGCGTACTCTGTATTTTTGCCACATAACATGTAATTACTGTGTTAAGGTTCACTCTGATTTGAGAATGTTTTGATGATATTGTATATCATTTCATCCCAGGAATAATTCGCTACAGAAACAGACAGGAGTTTGACCTGTCAACCGCCAGGTGCAGAAAGGGGGAGAGATATATCATCCCACACAATTTATATCGTTAAAAAGCCTTGGAGAAATCACAGTTAAATTCTGTAATAACAGGAGGCAGTGAACAATGTGACTGACTCTGGATTGTCCCTCTGAAACGGCTTAACAAGTTCAAGGACAATTAGGGAAGGGCAATGAAAGCTGGTCAGTGATGTCCACATCAATGTATAATTTTTTAAAAGGTCACAGTATTCCGTCAGTGTCCAGATTTTACAAAGAACAAAGAACAACCCAGCCCGGGAAACAGGCCCTTCGGCCCAACGAGCCCGCGCCGCCATTTTAACATTGCGAGTCCCCCCCCTCCACCTATGACCCTTGTCTATGCTTATGGCCATCCACATTGAGGGAAAACCAATTTAGGGACAATTTGTTAACACCAATCAGCCTAACAGCACATCTTTGGGGTGTGGGAGGAAACCGGAGCACCCGGAGAAAACCCATGCAAGCACGGGGAGAATGCGCAAACTCCCACAGACACCGACCCAAATCCATGTGTCTGCACAGCAATCAGCGATAGTCACTGAGCTGTCGTCTTGCCCAGCATCTGGTCCAGTTTAAGCGCACACTAACGACGTGAAGCACTAGGCTACTCTCAAAACAACCAAGAGCAGCCCTCGTACGACCCATCGCGTGTACGCCCCTCGTTGGACAACAAGGCGGACCGAATCGCCTGTGGATTAAAAGAGAAAAACATCAGTGTCATCCACATCCTTATACACACACTCAAGGGAATCCCCAGAAGCTCAAAAGCAAAACAAGTAAAGCATCTCACTAGCTGAGTGTGTGAGAGTGCTCTGGGGTGACGTAACATCAATTATGTTTTAATTCAGTTCAAAATCTTGATCTTGGGCTCCTTGGGTGGGGGGAGCTGTGGGAGAGGGCAACAGGGAGAGACGCAACAAATCATACAATCCCTACAGCACAGGAGGAGGCCATTTGGCCCTCGACGTCTGCACAATCCCACCCAGAACCTATCCCCATAACCCTATGTGTTTAGACCATAAGACATAGGAACAGAATTAGGCCATTCGGCCTATCAAGTCTGCTCCGTCATTCAATCATGGCTGACATTTTTCTCACCCCCATTTTCCCATAACCCCTGATCCTCTTATCAATCAAGAACCTATCTATCTCTGTCTTAAAGACATTCAGTGACCCGGCCTCCTCTGTGGCAAAGAGTTCCACAGATTCCCCACTCTCTGGCTGAAGAAATTCCTCCTCATCTCTGTTTTAGAGGATTGTCCCTTTAGCCTGAGGTTGTGCCCTCTCTGGTTCTAGTTTTTCCCACTGGTGGGAACATCCTCTCCACATCCACTCTATCCAGGGCCTCGCAGTATCCTGTAAGGTTCAATAAGATCCCCCCCTCATCCTTCTAAACTCCAACGAGTACAGACCCAGAGTCCTCAACCCGTTCCTCATACGACAAGCTCTTCATTCCAGGGATCATTCCTGTCAACCACCTCTGGATCCTTTCCAAGGCCGGCACATCCTTCCTTAGATCTGAGGCCCAAAACTGCTCACAATACTCCAGAGACCAGAGCCTTATACTCTGAAGAGCATTCCTTCTCTTGTATTCTAGCCTTCTCGACATGAATGCTAACACTTAATTTGACTTTCCAACCTCCGACTGAACCTGCACATTAACCTTATGAGGATCTTGAACAATGGCTCCCAAGTCTCTGCTAATTACTCTGCTAATCCCCGTGGCAACTAAGGGGAAGTTTAGCATGGCCAATCCACCTAACCTGCACGTCTTTGGACAGTGGGAGGAAACTCACGCAGACACGGTGCAAACTCCACGCCCACCAGGGGCCAGTATCGAACCCAGGTCCCTGGCGCTGTGAAGCAGCAGTGCTAACCATAGTTCTCTATCACACACACCCCCCTCTGTCACACACACTCCCCTCTCTCTGTCACACTCACTCCCCTCTCTCTGTCACACACACCCCCCTCTATCACACACACTCCCCTCTCTCTGTCACACTCACTCCCCTCTCTCTATCACACACACTCCCCTCTCTCTGTCACACTCACTCCCCTCTCTCTGTCACACACACCCCCCTCTATCACACACACTCCCCTCTCTCTGTCACACTCACTCCCCTCTCTCTGTCACACACACCCCCCTCTCTGTCACACTCACTCCCCTCTCTCTGTCACACACACTCCCCTCTCTCTGTCACACTCACTCCCCTCTATCACACACACTCCCCTCTCTCTGTCACACTCACTCCCCTCTCTCTGTCACACACACCCCCCTCTCTGTCACACTCACTCCCCTCTCTCTGTCACACACACTCCCCTCTCTCTGTCACACACATCCCCCTCTCTCTGTCACACTCACTCCCCTCTCTCTATCACACACACTCCCCTCTCTCTGTCACACACACTCCCCTCTCTCTGTCACACACACTCCCCTCTCTCTGTCACACACACTCCCCTCTCTCTGTCACACACACCCCTCTCTCTGTCACACTCACTCCCCTCTCTGTCACTCACTCCCCTCTCTCTGTCACACTCACTCCCCTCTCTCTGTCACACTCACTCCCCTCTCTCTGTCACACTCACTCCCCTCTCTCTGTCACACTCACTCCCCTCTCCGTCACACTCACTCCCCTCTCCGTCACACTCACTCCCCTCTCTCTGTCATACTCACTCCCCTCTCTCTGTCACACTCACTCCCCTCTCTCTGTCACACTCACTCCCCTCTCTCTGTCACACTCACTCCCCTCTCTGTCACTCACTCCCCTCTCTCTGTCACACTCACTCCCCTCTCTCTGTCACACTCACTCCCCTCTCTCTGTCACACTCCCCTCTCTGTCACACTCACTCCCCTCTCTCTGTCACACTCACTCCCCTCTCTCTGTCACACTCACTCCCCTCTCTCTGTCACACCCCCCTCTCTGTCACACTCACTCCCCTCTCTCTGTCACACACACTCCCCTCTCTCTGTCACACACATCCCCCTCTCTCTGTCACACTCACTCCCCTCTCTCTATCACACACACTCCCCTCTCTCTGTCACACACACTCCCCTCTCTCTGTCACACACATCCCCCTCTCTCTGTCACACTCACTCCCCTCTCTCTATCACACACACTCCCCTCTCTCTATCACACACACTCCCCTCTCTCTGTCACACACACTCCCCTCTCTCTGTCACACACATCCCCCTCTCTCTGTCACACTCACTCCCCTCTCTCTGTCACACTCCCCTCTCTGTCACACTCACTCCCCTCTCTCTGTCACACTCACTCCCCTCTCTCTGTCACACTCACTCCCCTCTCTCTGTCACACACACCCCCCTCTCTCTGTCACACACACCCCCCTCTCTCTGTCACACACACTCCCCTCTCTCTGTCACACTCACTCCCCTCTCTCTGTCACACTCACTCCCCTCTCTCTGTCACACTCACTCCCCTCTCTCTGTCACACACACCCCCCTCTCTCTGTCACACACACCCCCCTCTCTCTGTCACACTCACTCCCCTCTCTCTGTCACACTCACCCCCCTCTCTCTGTCACACACACCCCCCTCTCTCTGTCACACACACCCCCCTCTCTCTGTCACACACACCCCCCTCTCTCTGTCACACACACCCCCCTCTCTCTGTCACACACACCCCCCTCTCTCTGTCACACACACCCCCCTCTCTCTGTCACACTCACTCCCCTCTCTCTGTCACACTCACTCCCCTCTCTCTGTCACACTCACTCCCCTCTCTCTGTCACACTCACTCCCCTCTCTCTGTCTCACTCACTCCCCTCTCTCTGTCACACCGCCTAATGAATCTTCCACTTAGAGAAAAGCAGTTGTTAGAACCCATCTCAGTGTAAAAGTGAGAACACGCACACTTGGGTTACACAGAAGTATCATCAAATATTTGCAGTTATGGCTGATATAAGTTAGGGTGTGGAACTGATAAAATTCAAATCTAAAATCCACATTTCAATTTACATTGGCTAAATCCTATTTAATATAATCTACATTTCAATTTACATTGGCTAAATTCTATTTATTAAAATCTATGTTTAAAGATCCCAAAGACAACGTTCTAAAACATTGGGCCAAAAATAATCATTTGTAAATTCTTTTGGTTCCCTATCTCTGTCGAGAAGTTCGAGGAGTGCCTTGATTGAGGTGTTTAAGATTATCAGAGGGTTTGCTCGGGGAGAGAACTGAATCTATTTCCACTTGTGGAGGAGGCTGGAACTAAGTGTGATATAAAAATGAGGTTCATTCTCATAAATAAAAGGTGTGCAGTGGGGGGCATGTGGGACTGGCTGCCGCAGTAACTGGTTGAGGGGAACAGCATAAACACATTGAAATAGAGGAGCTGGGTAAACACAAGAGATCGAAGGACAGAGCAATGGGGCGCAATGAGGCCGGTTCCTGTGGAGTAAAATTGTTCAGCGGATTCTACAGACTGTCCATCGCGAGACCCGGAGAGTGTGTGTGTGTGTCAGAGGTAGATGGGAGTGCGTGTGTGACAGAGAGGGGAATGTGTGTGACAGAGAGAGGGGAGTGAGTGTGACAGAGAGAGGGGAGTGAGTGTGACAGAGAGAGGGGAGTGAGTGTGACAGAGAGGGGGGAGTGAGTGTGACAGAGAGAGGGGAGTGGGTGTGACAGAGAGAGGGGAGTGGGTGTGACAGAGGGAGGGGAGTGAGTGTGACAGAGAGAGGGGAGTGAGTGTGACAGAGAGAGGGGAGTGGGTGTGACAGAGAGAGGGGAGTGAGTGTGGCAGAGAGAGGGGAGTGAGTGTGACAGAGGGAGGGGAGTGAGTGTGACAGAGAGAGGGGAGTGGGTGTGACAGAGGGAAGGGAGTGAGTGTGACAGAGAGGGGGGAGTGAGTGTGACAGAGAGAGGGGAGTGAGTGTGACAGAGAGAGGGGAGTGAGTGTGACAGAGAGAGGGGAGTGAGTGTGACAGAGAGAGGGGGGTGTGTGTGACAGAGAGAGGGGGGTGTGTGTGACAGAGAGAGGGGAGTGGGTGTGACAGAGGGAGGGGAGTGAGTGTGACAGAGAGAGGGGAGTGAGTGTGACAGAGAGAGGGGAGTGTGTGTGACAGAGAGAGGGGAGTGAGTGTGACAGAGGGAGGGGAGTGAGTGTGACAGAGGGAGGGGAGTGAGTGTGACAGAGAGAGGGGAGTGAGTGTGACAGAGAGGGGAGTGAGTGTGACAGAGAGGGGAGTGAGTGTGACAGAGAGAGGGGAGTGAGTGTGACAGAGAGAGGGGAGTGAGTGTGACAGAGAGAGGGGAGTGTGTGTGACAGAGAGAGGGGAGTGAGTGTGACAGAGAGAGGGGAGTGAGTGTGACAGAGGGAGGGGAGTGAGTGTGACAGAGAAAGGGGAGTGAGTGTGACAGAGAGAGGGGAGTGAGTGTGACAGAGGGAGGGGAGTGAGTGTGACAGAGAGAGGGGAGTGAGTGTGACAGAGAGAGGGGAGTGAGTGTGACAGAGGGAGGGGAGTGAGTGTGACAGAGAGAGGGGAGTGAGTGTGACAGAGAGGGGAGTGAGTGTGACAGAGAGAGGGGAGTGAGTGTGACAGAGAGAGGAGTGAGTGTGACAGAGAGAGGGGAGTGAGTGTGACAGAGAGGGGAGTGAGTGTGACAGAGAGAGGGGAGTGAGTGTGACAGAGAGGGGAGTGAGTGTGACAGAGAGAGGGGAGTGAGTGTGACAGAGAGAGGAGTGAGTGTAACAGAGAGAGGGGAGTGAGTGTGACAGAGAGGGGAGTGAGTGTGACAGAGAGAGGGGAGTGAGTGTGACAGAGAGAGGAGTGAGTGTGACAGAGAGAGGGGAGTGAGTGTGACAGAGAGGGGAGTGAGTGTGACAGAGAGAGGGGAGTGAGTGTGACAGAGAGAGGGGAGTGAGTGTGACAGAGAGGGGAATGAGTGTGACAGAGAGAGGGGAGTGAGTGTGACAGAGAGAGGGGAGTGAGTGTGACAGAGAGGGGAATGAGTGTGACAGAGAGAGGGAGTGAGTGTGACAGAGAGAGGGGAGTGAGTGTGACAGAGAGAGGAGTGAGTGTGACAGAGAGAGGGGAGTGAGTGTGACACAGAGAGGGGAGTGACTGTGACAGAGAGAGGGGAGTGAGTGTGACGGAGAGGGGGGAGTGAGTGTGACAGAGAGAGGGGAGTGAGTGTGACAGAGAGAGGGGAGTGAGTGTGACGGAGAGGGGGGAGTGAGTGTGACAGAGAGAGGGGAGTGAGTGTGACAGAGAGAGGGGAGTGAGTGTGACAGAGAGAGGAGTGAGTGTGACAGAGAGAGGGGAGTGAGTGTGACAGAGAGGGGAGTGAGTGTGACAGAGAGAGGGGAGTGAGTGTGACAGAGAGAGGAGTGAGTGTGACAGAGAGAGGGGAGTGAGTGTGACAGAGAGAGGGGAGTGAGTGTGACAGAGAGAGGAGTGAGTGTGACAGAGAGAGGGGAGTGAGTGTGACAGAGAGGGGAGTGAGTGTGACAGAGAGAGGGGAGTGAGTGTGACAGAGAGAGGGGAGTGAGTGTGATAGAGGGGAGTGAGTGTGACAGAGAGAGGGGAGTGAGTGTGACAGAGAGAGGAGTGAGTGTGACAGAGAGAGGAGTGAGTGTGACAGAGAGAGGGGAGTGAGTGTGACAGAGAGAGGGGAGTGAGTGTGACAGAGAGAGGAGTGAGTGTGACAGAGAGAGGGGAGTGAGTGTGACAGAGAGGGGAGTGAGTGTGACAGAGAGAGGGGAGTGAGTGTGACAGAGAGAGGGAAGTGAGTGTGACAGAGAGAGGGGAGTGAGTGTGACAGAGCGAGGGGGTGAGTGTGACAGAGCGAGGGGAGTGAGTGTGACAGAGAGAGGGGAGTGAGTGTGACAGAGAGAGGGGAGTGAGTGTGACGGAGAGGGGGGAGTGAGTGTGACAGAGAGAGGGGAGTGAGTGTGACAGAGAGAGGGGAGTGAGTGTGACGGAGAGGGGGGAGTGAGTGTGACAGAGAGAGGGGAGTGAGTGTGACAGAGAGAGGGGAGTGAGTGTGACAGAGAGAGGGGAGTGAGTGTGACAGAGAGAGGGGAGTGAGTGTGACAGAGAGAGGGGAGTGAGTGTGACAGAGAGAGGGGAGTGAGTGTGACAGAGAGAGGGGAGTGAGTGTGACAGAGAGAGGGGAGTGAGTGTGACGGAGAGGGGGGAGTGAGTGTGACAGAGAGAGGGGAGTGAGTGTGACAGAGAGAGGGGAGTGAGTGTGACAGAGAGAGGGGAGTGAGTGTGACGGAGAGGGGGGAGTGAGTGTGACAGAGAGAGGGGAGTGAGTGTGACGGAGAGGGGGGAGTGAGTGTGACAGAGCGAGGGGGTGAGTGTGACAGAGCGAGGGGAGTGAGTGTGACAGAGAGAGGGGAGTGAGTGTGACAGAGAGAGGGGAGTGAGTGTGACGGAGAGGGGGGAGTGAGTGTGACAGAGAGAGGGGGTGAGTGTGACAGAGCGAGGGGAGTGAGTGTGACAGAGGGAGGGGAGTGAGTGTGACAGAGAGGGGGGAGTGAGTGTGACAGAGAGAGGGGAGTGAGTGTGACAGAGGAAATGAGGCAGCAATTGAGCGCACAGGAAGCTCCCAGAAACAGCAATGTGAAAATGGCCAAAAAAAAACCCAGTTTTGTGACATTGACAGAGGGATAAATATTGTCCAGGACATTTCACAGCTCCAGACCAGTGCCTCCAAATCAGAGGGACTCAGCTGAGGAGCGACGCCTCGGAGTGAACACAACTCCTTCAGCGCTGCCTCAGGAGTGTCAGTCCGGAGAGCAGCTCAGTTCCCTCCGCGTTCGCAATCAACTTCTAACTGGAAGCGAGCGGGGGTATCTGAAAGGGGGGAGGGCTGCAGGGAGAGGGGTGGTCAGCGGGACAGGGTGGGGTGCTCATTCAGCGAGCCGGGACAGACACGACGGGCCGAGTGGTCTCCTCCTGCACGGTACCATTCCAGTCATTCCGACTGGCCTGACACTGACTCGCCGGATCCAACAACGTGAGGACGAGGCAAGGCCACCCCCACCCCCCCCCCCCCCTCCATCATCCACTCACCTCCACTGCATAATGGAGAGCTGAGACAGCGGGGTGCAGCGAGAGATTCTGCATTGGTTTGATCTGTGGCCTCTCCCAGCCTCTCGCAGAGCTCCAGTGAATCATCAGCATGTGGTCACTGAACACCGTCCCAAACATGAGCCGGTTAGGGTCCGGCTTCTCCGCTGATACCTTAACAAATTCCACATCGATATCGGCAGCCTGGGAGAGACAACAGTGAAACCAAGTGTGTTAATGTCACCGAAACATCAAGTCTTCAGAACAGCTGACACGCACGATGTTGCAAAGAGCTTATCACTGGCCGTTTGGCCCAACCGGTCAAAGATGTTGTTCCCACAAGCCTACTCCACCTAAGAACATAGGAAATAGGAGCAGGAGTAGGCCATCCAGCCCTTCGAGCCTGCCCCGCCATTCAATAAGATCATGGCTGATCTGTCGTGGCTCAGTTCCACTTTCCCGCCCTCTCCCCATAACCCTTAATCCCTTCTCTTATCAAGAACCCATCAACCCGCGTCTTAAAAATATTTAGCGAGGCAGCCTCCACCACTTCAACGGGCAGAGAATTCCAGAGATTCACCACCCTTTGAGTGAAGAAGTTCCTCCTCAACTCCGTTCTAAACCGCCCCCCTTTTATCTTGAGGCTGTGCCCTCTAGTCCTACTGTCCTTTCTGAGCGGGAAGAATCTCTCCACCTCTATCCTATCCATCCCATTCATCATCTTATACGTCTCAATGAGATCTCCCCTCATTCTTCTAAACTCTAACGAGTACAAGCCCAGTTTATTCAGCCTCTCCTCATAGCTCAACCCCCTCAACTCCGGTATCAGCCTAGTAAACCTCCTCTGCACTCCCTCCAAGGCCAAAATATCTTTGCGCAGGTGCGGCGCCCAAAAATGCACACAGTACTCCAGTTGCGGCCTCACCAATGCCCTATACACCTTTAGTTATCTCTTCCCACTCTGTCTCCCAGGAGGGCTTGTGGCGCAGTGAGTAATGTCCCCGTCTCTGAGCCAGACAAAGAACAAAGAACAACACAGCACAGCACAGGAAGCAGGCCCGACAAGCCCGCGCCGCCCATTTTAACACTCAGTGAGTGCCTCGTTCCAATCCTCCTTCTACCTACGACTTTCGTCTACGCCTCGTGGACTCCACAATAAAGGGGTACAAATTTAGAGAATTATATGCGCGCCAGATTAAGGCAGATCCAACTGAGGGACAACTTGTTAACACCAATCAGTGTAAAAGCACCTTTTTGGGGTGTGGGAGGAAACCGGAGAAAACCCACGCAAGCACGGGGAGAATGTGCAAACTCCCACAGACGCCGACCCAAGTCGGAGATCCGACCCGGGTCCCTGTATCCGCACAGCAAACAGGGATGGTCACTGAGCTGTCGTGTCGCCCGTCACTTGGTCCAGTTTAAGCGTACGCTAACGACGTTCTGGGTTCGAGTGCCATCCCAGGACTTGACGGGCGAGGAAGGTGCGTTCAAACGAGACCAAACAGGTTGAACGTCAACCTGCAAAATCCTTCCAAACATGCCAATGGCTGGTGCTAAGGGTTGGGGAGATTCCTGGTCAGTTATGCTTGATATGGAGTGTTGCTCCCTCAGGCTATAATCTCCTAAGGGCAGACCAGCGACCTGTTCCAGCAATAACTAGCTATGAAAATGGACAAAAGTGCACCTTAGAGCAGGCAGAGAATTTGAACCCTGTCTCCAATCCTATTTCTTCTTAGAACATAGAACATTACAGCGCAGTACAAGCCTTCAGACCTCAATGTTGCGCCAACCAGCAGAACCAATCTAATGACCCTCTAACCTAAACTATTCCAATATTATCCATATGCCTATCCAATGACCATTTGAACGCCCTTAAAGTTGGCGAGTCTTAAAGTTCTTGAGTTTAGTTTGTTAGTGTCACAAGTAGGCTCACGTTAACAATGAAGTTCTTGTGAAAATCCCCCAGTCACCACACTCGGGTAGAATTTAGCACGGCCAATACACCTAACCAGCACGTCTTTCAGACTGCGGGAGGAAACCGGAGCACCCGGAGGAAACCCACGCAGACACGGGGAGAATGTGCAGACTCCACACAGGCAGTGACCCAAAGCCGGGAATCGAACCCGGTGTCCCTGGCACTGAGAGGCAGCAGTGCTAACCACTGTGTCACCCTGTGCCGTCCCAGTGTTTGAACCATTTCATGTGAGTTCCACATTCTGTGTAAAGAAAGACTTTCTCATTCTTTATGAGGTCGATTAAGGGATCTTAGCTTCTGGCCTCCCTGACAAGTGGGAACAGTTTCCCCACATCTCCAGTTTCTCTCCTCTTCGGAACCAAGAGTCCTGAATGTACTCAATCTTTCCTTGCAGTTGGATCCTCTCAATGCAGGCAGCATCCTGAGCCGTTTACAAAGTACTTGTAAGGGTATTGCTTGGGGGTTAAAGAGCAGATGAGTGGTTATTGTATGGCAGAAGTTGTTGTCAGCCTCAGAGCCCACACACCCGCGGATCTGAGATTCCCCGGGGAGGAGCTCTCTGCGACCATTACTCTCAGCAGCAGGGGCCGTGTGAGCACCCAGTTTGACCCTGAGGCAGTGGGTTAATAGGTCTCTGTCGGCAGGGTCAACCACGGAACAGTAAAGTGCTAAGCCCTCAGCACTGACGAGTTCCCCAAACACGGGTGGCACAGTGGGTTAGCACTGCGGCTTCACAGCGCCGGGGACCTGGGTTCGATTCCCCGGCTCGGGTCACCGTCTGTCTAGAGTTTGCACATTCTCCTCGTGTCTGCGTGGGTTTCCTCCCACAGTCCAAAGATGCGCCGGTTAGGTTGATTGGCCGTGCTAAGAAATTGCCCCTTAGGTCGTGACATACGGGGGTTAGAGGGATTAGCGGGTAAGTATGTGGGGATATGGGGGGTAGGGCCTGGGTGGGATTGTGGTCGGCGCAGACTCGATGGGCCAAATGGCCTCCTTCTGCACTGTGGGGTTGATATGATTCTGTTTCTATGACTCTGTAACACAGTCGGATCATGGAAAGGAGCAGGGAGGGGGAAGGAAACTCAAAACCCGGGAGTCAAGAGTGGCTGCTCTTTCCCAGCTCCTCATGGCCTATAACACGGCTGACATTGAGTGAGTGACACCTAGCCCGGGGCCCAGAGGCAAGCAAACTCTCCTAGATCAGGACACTGGGTATAAGGATTGAGTTTTAAAACAATTAATCAAATCACAGGCGCTGGCGGGGACCCTACAGGCATTTGAGTTTTTTCTTTATTCGTTGGTGGGGCATTGGCATCACTGGCTAAGCCAACTTTTATTGCCCACCCCTAATTGCCCTTGAGGAAGTAATAGTGAGCTGCCTTCTTGCATTCTGTGGGCTGAAATACGTTAACCCAAGAGATTCTATTCCAAATTCAATTAGATAATGGTCCACCAGCAACTTTTAGTCACTTTCGCTTCACATCCTTTGATATTTTGACCTGACAACAAATTATTAATCGCTGCCCTGAAATCCCCAATTATCTACAGTCTTTTTCACAGAATCCTAGACCCCTACAGCGCAGAAAGAGGCCCTTCAGCCCATCGAGTCTGCACCAAAACACAATCCCACCCCAGGCCCTACCCCCATATCATACCCACTAATCCCTCTAACCTACGCATCCCTGGACACTAAGGGGCAATTTCTTAGCACGGCCAATCAGCCTAACCCGCACATCTTTGGACTGTGGGAGGAAACCGGGGGAAACCCACGCAGACACGAGGAGAATGTGCAAACTCCACACAGACGGCGACCCCGAGCCGGGAATCGAACCCAGGACCCTGGAGCTGTGAAGCAGCAGTGCTAACCCACTGTGCTACCGTGCCACTTTTCTGGAGAGTTACAGATACTCGCTATAATTTTGATGGAAATGTGCATCCAGACTTCACCCCTGAGTGGCGCCGTTCTAATTTTAAGATTGTGTCCTGTCACACGACAGAAATTTTTGACTGAGTGAGATCCGTTTACACCTTCACCAGCCAATCAAAAACATACCGAACTGTCCAAAGAGGGCTTTTCTATATTAAAAAAAACAAGTAAATACACTGACCAAAGATGGCTACCACTAGTCACTTGATGTCGGGTTATAAGTTGACCATTTTTCTGGACAGTTCCAATATGGATTGCACAGAGATCTGTCCTGAAATGTTACATGAAATTTCACACCTTTTGGGGTGTCAAGATCTACGTCAAACTCGGGACTTTTGAAAGGAAGGCAGTAAAAATGCAAAGTGCTGGATTTAATCAACTGAAGTTCTGTTAAGGCAATGGGAACTGCTAACCTGCCAGAAACCCAGTAGACGCTCAAAACCCCCCCGGTGACGATACAATAATCCCGTCAACTATTGGTTTCTACTCTCCTAAAATGTTGCTGCGATGAAAGATCAAAAACGTGATTATTTGTTCCACAACAACGACTGAAAGACATGCGGATCAAATTCTTTCTTGGAATGTACAGACAAGAGGTTTCAAAATTTGTTTTGCTAAAACAGGACCGGCAAGAGAAAAATCAAAGGCATCTGGAAACATTGCTGGAGTGAGCAGTAAGGAATCTCTCTCTCTTTCTGAAGCTAAAATGGGCTCCAGCACGATGCAGTTACCTGAACTCCAATTCAACTCCGAGAATTTAACAGAAACTAACAATGTTCACCAAACTACACCTCA
The DNA here is from genome assembly GCF_965287045.1 of Carcharhinus amblyrhynchos. Taxonomy (NCBI): domain Eukaryota; kingdom Metazoa; phylum Chordata; class Chondrichthyes; order Carcharhiniformes; family Carcharhinidae; genus Carcharhinus; species Carcharhinus amblyrhynchos. The sequence goes on along the minus strand of NC_137342.1, from coordinate 6,490,706 downwards.
AGGGCAAGTGTAGGATTTAGTCATTTACTATCTTAACTTTATCAGAAGTAGCTTTTCCTACTTCTGATATCTGTGTGTGTCTGTCTGTGTGCCTGTGTTTTGTGTGTGGGTATGGGAGTGTGTGTTTGTGCGTGAGTGTGTGTACGTGAGGGCATGTGTGTGGCTGTCCATGTGTATGTCTGTGTGCCCATGTGTGTGTGTGTGCTTGAGTGTGTGCCAGTGTATGTGTGTGTGTGTGTGTTTGCTTGAGTTTGTGCCAGTGTGTGTGTGTGTGTGCACACACGTGTGTGCGAATGCGCCTAAATGCCCATTTGTGTCTGTGTGCCATCTATGGGTGTCTGTGTGCGTGTGTTCATCTGTGTGTGTGTATGTATGTGTACATCTGTGTTTGTGCATATATGTGTGTGTGTGAGTGTGTGCCAGTGGGAGTGTATGTGTATATCTGTGTGTGTGCATTTGTATGTCTGTCTATGTGAGTGTGAGTGTGTGTGTGTGTGTGTGCCAGTGTGTGCGTGTGTGTGTGAGGGTGAGAGTGTGTGTGCATGTCTGAGAGTGTGCGGGTGTGTGTGTGTGAGAGACAGAGTGTGTCTTATTAAAAATTAAATACATTTGGATTAGAAAAGGTAGTTACATGGAAAATTAAATTTAAAAATGCTTTATTGCAACAAACCGAGGGGAATGATTAAAGATGGGGAGGGAGGCAGTCCCCCCTCCCACTCACTTGATTCTCATAACCCTCTTGTTCCATATTCCCTCATGAGGGGATATCGCTTCTCTTAATCTATCTTATGAAATTCTGTTGTCACGTTAAACACTTCTATTAGTTCACCCCTGAAACGTCTCCAGCTCCAGAGAATTCCTGCCTAGCTTAGGCAATATGTCCTCATAATTTAACAATGAGAAGTTGAAGCTTCCTGAACAGAAAACACAGTACAGAAAAATATGGAGATATCAATTTGCAAAATGAGAAGGGTTCACAACTTCAATCAGCTCTATCCCAGGCGGTACGTGTTGAGTTCCCTTTAGAAATAAGGTACATGCGTTTTAGGTCTATCATCAGTTCTAATTTAATTTGCATTATTTAAAGACATTCCCCATTGCCAACATGATACTCACTGTTCCTCTGTGTCCTCAATTATACAATTATTCAAAACACCAGCTGTAAACCGCAACACATTTATCGCTGGTAAAACAGCTAGCAATTGAACAACTGTGCAGAGGTTACATTGCACTGTGAACACTGAGCAGAGGGAGGTTTGGATCTCACATGGTTCCCGCATTTTGGCTTCGCAGCACGATGGCGCAGTTTGCTAGCGCTGCTGCCTCACAGCGCCTGGGACCCGGGTTCGATTCCCGGCTCGGGGTCACTGTCAGTGCGGAGTTTGCACCTTCTGCAGGGGTTTCCACCGGGTGCTCTGGTTTCCTCCCACAGTTCAAAGATGTGCGGATTAGGTGGATTGGCCGTGCTAAATTGTCACTTAGTGTCCCAAGATGTGTAGGTTAGGTGAATTAGCCATGGGGTTACGGGGATAAGGTGGGCCTGGGGTGTGAGATGCTCTTTCAAGTGTCGGTTCAATGGGAAGTATGGCCTCCTTCTGCAACTGTACCCCCTCCCCAATAATTCAGGTTCTGCACTCACATTCACACACCAGGCCTCCTGCGATCTCACACTAGAGCCACACGCAATGTGAAGCAGTCCTGGGCCAACGAGGTCCATCCATGTCAAGATGGGTGCCGTGTGGGAAAGGCACTAAGTACCCAAAGAATGAAAGGGACTTGGATTTCTTTCTGTCACTGCAATTCTTCCCCACTCTTGAGATTAGCTTGCATTTGTATAACGCCCTTCATAGCCCCGGGGCAACCCAAAGTGTCTAACATCCAATGAAGCCCAATCACTATTTATAATATCAGGAAACACCGCAGCAATTTGTACACAGCAAGATCCCAAAAATAGCAATGTGACAATGGCCAGTTCCACCCAGCTGTTGCGTACAGGTTAAGTGTCAACTGCGACATGCCTGACCCTGTTCGAAAAGTGCCATTCGCCTGTTTCACACCCACATGGGAGGGTAGGCGCGGACATCGTGTTTAACGTCTTAATTGAAGAACGAGACCTGGTGACGGTGCAGTGCTTTCTCAGCGCGGCACTCAAGATTATGGATTATGTGGACAAGTGCCTACAGCAAGACTTGAACCTGCAACCTTCTGGGAGTGCTCTTCTGAATGTACAACCTTCTGTCCGGCTCAGGGTGGGGGCAGGGGGCAGGGGCATGTTACCGGTGGGGGAGTGGACGGGCACCCGGGAGGGAGTGAAGGGGAATGACGATCTCTCAGTGCACCCTTGTATACAGTGCACTGGGAAATCATGCACAATAGCACACTCTAGCAGCTGGCTTCCCCGACGGGAACAGACTCTGTCCACTCCCCCTACTGGCGAGAATCACACTTTGGCTCTTTTTTTTCCACAAGTGTGGTAAGATCTGGATTTTTCTCTCGCCGAAAAGAACGAGTTTGAGATCCTCCCGTGTTCACACTCACTCGGCACCCAGAATCTTTTTGGTAAGATTGACTAGAAGGCCGACTGTCATGGCTGACACGGAGAACCATGGCACAAGAGTGACTGCACAAAGTACGGCACCGGCTGCGGAAACATTTTGTGAAAGGTGTTTCTCATCCAGCATATAGTCCGCTGTAAAGAGAATCCAGCTCACACAAGCGGATCAAAATTCAAGAAAGGCTAACAGAAAGGCCAAGGGAAAGCTGGAATGTAAACATAACGAGTGAATTCATTTAATCCAGTGGATTTGTGAAGGATTGGTGCTACGGCCTCTGGACTTTGTACATTTATAAACTGTAGTCCATTTATATTCACGGAGTCACGCACATTCATATCCTTATGCACATAGAGACTGTGTTTTCCACAGTTCTGAGTTTGATCTTAATACGAAACATAAAGCACTATTCTTGCAGCACACGTGACAGGAGGGATAAAACAGCTAACCAAATCCCCAAGGCACTGGTGACAACCTTCATAAGCATCAGATCTTTATTTGGGCAAAGTTGTTATTACTGCTGAGACGGTTTTGCTGGATATTGTCTACAGCACTTGTTCTTGATACGTGACAATGGCCACACGCAGTCGATACCTTTCAGTTAAACCACCTGAGCAGAAACGCTACGTCCCTTCAGTAGAGATCTGATGCTTATTAATGCTGTCACCTTTGCCCTGGGGGGAGGGGGGGGGGGGGGTTGGGGGGTGCCTGGCTTTGTGTATCTGTCGCCAGGCGCTTTGAAGCAATGATGTGAAGAATGTAGAATGGTTCACTAATCAAACTCAATGTGGACACCCTACCGCCCGGGAGTGCACTCAGGCAAATTGAGTACGCACGTCAGGGGAATCAGGGAGGTCACACGGGCAAGTTCTCCACAAATATGAAAGCAAGATACCAGCGGAGCTGGAAAAATCTGAAATAAAGACAGCAATCTTGCTGCAACTGTACAGGGCACTGGTGAGGCCGCAGCTGGAGTACTGTGTGCAGTTTTGGTCGCTGCACTTGCAGAAGGATATATTGGCCTTGGAAGGAGTGCAGAGGAGGTTCACTAGGCTGATACCGGAGATGAGGGGGTTGGACTATGAAGAGAGACTAAATAGACTGGGTCTGTACTTGTTGGAGTTTAGAAGGATGAGGGGAGATCTTATAGAGATGATTAAGATAATGAAAGGGATGGATAGGGTAGAGGTAGAGAGATTCTTCCCGCTTAGAAAGGACAGTAGGACTAGGGGGCACAGCCTCAAGATAAAGGGGGGGCGGTTTAGAATGGAGTTGAGGAGGAACTTCTTCACTCAAAGGGTGGTGAATCTCTGGAATTCTCTGCCCGTTGAAGTGGTGGAGGCTGCCTCGCTAAATATTTTTAAGTCGCGGGTAGATAGGTTTCTGATAGACAGGGGAATTAAGGGAGAAAGCGGGAAAGTGGAACTGATCCACTTCAGATCAGCCATGATCTTATTGAATGGCGGGGCAGGCTCGAAGGGCTAGATGGCCGACTCCTGCTCCTATTTCTTATGTTCTTATGTAATCCGCTGGAAATACTCGGCAGGTCTGGCAGTGGAGAGAGGGGCAGAGGTAGCTTCCAGGCCAATCCCAAACATTAACCCTGTCTCTCTCTCTCTCTCCACAGACACTGCTCCAATGCACGCAGCAGCTGAAGACTGTAGACAGGGATACTTTGGCTGTAATTAATGTTAAAATGTCATCATAGCATTCAAGGCACTTCCTGTCAGTACACCCTAGCTTCCTGTCACACTTTCAGTGCGCCCTCCTCTGCTCCGCAGTGTCTCAGGTTGTGCAAAGCAGACTTTCATCTGTTGAGGTTTCTCTTCGCCCCAACAGGTCGCTAGTCTGTAGCCTGGGGGGGGGGGGGGGGGGGGGGGGAGGGTTGTAGCTTGAGGGGGCGCCACTCGATTACAGGCATGGCTGACCAGGAATCTCTTCTGCTCTTCCCGCCAACCAGGGGAGAGAACGTGCGTACAGTCACCCGAGGCGGGAATCGAACCCGGGCCCCTGGCGCTGTGAGGCAGCAGCGCTAACCCACTGTGTCACTCCCCACACCCTCTTCTCAAGACGCACCTATTCCCTAAGGAGACAGCTGAACTTAAACATTTATAAGAGGTTTTCCTTGCAGGATCTGCCCTCTCCAGCAAAGTCTGGGTTTGGGCTCAAAACCCTGGAGTTCTCACTCTGTGAGCAGAATTTTGATTGTCCAGTCTGTGTGTGTGCAGAGTCCCAGACCTCAGGTTACCATCCAAGGTGTTGTTCGGGGAATGTCTGACAATCTCCAGCGATTTGTGCCTCAAGGCTTTAACTGGACTGCACGCTCGAGGACAAATTTATTTTCAACCACGGCATGTGTTTATATGTGATTGCAAAAATACCCGTTGATTACACGTCCTGTATAGTTCTGTGTCTTGCAAGCTTCAGTGCATTACGCTGGGTGATAAGCTTTCTTCCTTTGTTGTATTTTTTTCCCAAAATCGATTTTTGAATTTCGAAGCAAATGTTTCATGTTTCTCAGGCGATGAGTCTGTTTGTTGGCAGGAAGGAAATGTCAATTTTCTACCTGGTAACAGCTGCCAGGCATGAAGAGAGGCACACAGACAGGCAGACACACACACACACTCACACACACACACACACACTCTCACATGGACACACACACTCACACACACACACTCACACACAGACACACACTCACACACACATTCACACACACACACACTCTCACATGGACACACACTCACACACACACACACGCTCACACAGACACACACGCTCACACAGACACACACGCTCACACACATTCACTCACACAGACACACACTCACACTCACACACACACACTCACTCACACAGACACACACTCTCACACACTCACACACACACACACACACATTCACACAGACACACTCTCTCACACAGACACACACACACACACTCACACAGACACACATACTCACACACACACTCACTCACACACAGACACACACTCACACAGACACACACACTCACTCACACAGACACTCTCACACAGACACACACACACACACACACACTCACTCACACACAGACACACATTCACACAGACACACACACTCACTCACTCACACAGACACACACTCACTCACACAGACACTCACTCTCACACAGACACACACACTCACTCACACAGACACTCACTCTCACACAGACACACATACTCACACACAAACACACACACATACACTCACACAGACACTCACACAGACACTCACTCTCACACACACTCACACACTCACATACACACTCACACACTCACACTCACACAGACACACACACACACACACACTCACACAGACACACTCTCACTCACTCACACTCACACAGACACACACACACACACTCACACAGACACACTCTCACTCACACTCACGCAGACACGCACACACACAGACACACACTCACACACACACAGACACACATACTCACACACACACACACACTCACTCACACACAGACACACACTCACACAGACACTCTCACACAGACACACACACTCACTCACACAGACACTCTCACACAGACACACACACTCACTCACTCACACAGACACACACTCACTCACACAGACACTCACTCTCACACAGACACACACACTCACTCACACAGACACTCACTCTCACACAGACACACATACTCACACACAAACACACACACATACACTCACACAGACACTCACTCTCACACACACTCACACACTCACATACACACTCACACACTCACACTCACACAGACACACACACACACACACTCACACAGACACACACTCACTCACACTCACGCAGACACGCACACACACAGACACACACTCACACACACACAGACACACACTCACACACACGCACTCACAGACACACACACACACACCGACATGCAAACACACCGACACGCACACACCATAACACGCACACAACCGACACGCACACACAGACATGCACACAACAGACACGCACACAACAGACATGTGCACACACACACACAGACACATTCATACACACCCACACACTCCCACAGACACACACTCTCACAAAGACATACCATCACAGACACACACTCACAGGCATGCACACTCACAGACACACACAAACACTCTCACAGACACACACTCCCACAGGCACACACACAGACACACTTGCACACACTCCTCTGCATACATACACACTCTCACACATATGCACTCACACATGCAGTCACACTCACACACACACACACGCACATATGCATGTGCACTGTCAGAGACACACACACTCACACAGACATGCACACATTCATACACTCACACCCACACACACACACACTCACACCACACTCAGACTCACACTCACACTGACACCCACACTCACTCACAGCAGAGCTGCTACAGTGGGATCAATGGACACGGGTGAACTGATCTTCTGTTATACATTTCTCTAATTGACTTTTTTACTAGTCTCCAAAGCTACTGCAGCACAGACCCATCGCCAGTGTGACCAGAGTTAAATGATGACCTAACCATCAAGATTCAGATTCCAGAAAGCAATCAAAAGAAACCAAACCCCAGACCCCCCACAGTGCAACCAAACCCCAGACCCCCACAGTGCAACCAAACCCCAGACCCCCCACAGTGCAACCAAACCCCAGACCCCCACAGTGCAACCAAACCCCAGACCCTTCACAGTGCAACCAAACCCCAGACCCCCCCACACTGCAACCAAACCCTCCCACAGTGCAACCAAACCCCATGACTGTCCTCGGTGCAACCAAACTCCAGACCCTCCACGGTGTAACCAAACGTTCGCACACCCCCCCCCCCACAGCGCAACCAAACCCCATAACCCTCCCAGGACGCAACCTAACCCTAGGAGCATCTGGTGAGAGAGTAACTCTAGTAAAGTATTGGGCGGTAGAGATCTTGTCTTCCAAATGACAATGCACGTTCATGAGGTGATGTGCTATCATCTGGTGGATCAGTCACTGGATGTTTCCCATTGCCATCTGTTGGTGTTAAGGAGGTTCGAGTGGAGGTGAATCTGCAGGACTCTACTCATGAGTCAGCGCTTGTGGTGAACCACGAGACAGTTCTTGTGGTTCAGGTCAACACCCCAGTGTAACCACAGCCCAAGATCATTCCTTAGCATCAGGCAAGGATTGCCACAAGATAATGCCTCAATAATGTCTGGATCCTCTGCTCCAATATTTGCACCGCACTCTCATCCCATCTTACTCAAAGGACACACTAGATCTTCACTCCTCAGTACTGACGGATTCTCATGTTATTGAAGTGAAATTGGACTCTGGTTTTTATAGTTTGGTAACTTTTATATACACTTGCAGTTATGTAATTTAGTGATGAATACCTACATTAGTCTGGACATAGTTATTGCAGCTTTTGAAACAAAAACAGGAAATGCTGGGGGAACTCAGTAGGTTTGAGAGAGAATAGAGCCAACGTTTCCAGTCTGGGAAGACCTTTGTCGTCACAGACACTGCCAGACCCGCTGAGTTTCTCCAGCATTTTCTGCTTTAGTTTCAGATTCCAGCATCCACGGTATTTTGCCTTCATCACAGTTTTTGACATTTGCATGCCTAATGCAATGTGTATAATCGGATGAGAGGGCAATAGGGAAATCACTAGATGTTATTTCATTGTAATATACATACCTGATAATAAACCGCGAGTATTTCTTTGTAAATTGTCACAATCATTGTTAATGGGCATAAAATGGACAAAGCAGCAACCACTGGTGATTATTATAACAGATTTCCCCAACATCATCATCATAAAGACGGCTAACAGGAAGTCTTAAAAGCACATCAAGGTAGATAAATCCCCTGGATCTGATGAAGTGTATCCCAGGACGTTGTGGGAGGGTAGGGAGGAAATTGCGGGACCCCTAGCCGAGATATTTGAATCATCGATTGTCACGGGTGAGGTTCCTGAAAGATTGGAGAGGGGCAAATGTTGTGCCTTTGTTGAAAAGCCTGGAAACTACAAGCGAGTGAGCCTCACATCTGTGGTGGGTAAGTTGTCAGAAGGTATGTTGAGAGACAGAATCGCATTTAGAGACACAAGGATTGATTAGGGACAGGCAGCATGCCTCTGTGAGTGGAAAATCATGTCTCACAAATTTGATTGAGATTTTTGAAGGGGTAACCAAGAAGGTAGATGAGGGCAGTGCAGTTGATGTTGTCTACATCAACTTTAGCAAGGCCTTTGACAAGGTACCGCATGGTAGGTTGTTGCATAAAGTCAAATCTCACGGGATCCAGGGTGAGGTATCTAAATGGATACAAAATTGGATGTAGAGGGTTGTTTTTCAAACTGGAGGCCTGTGACCAACAGTGTGCCTCAAGGGTCAGTGCTGGGTCCACCACTATTTGTCATTTATATTAATGATTTGGATGAGAATATAGAAGGTATAATTAGTAAGTTTGCAGATGACACCAAGATTGGTGGCATAGTGGACAGTGAAGAAAGTTATCTCCGATTACAACTGGATCTTGATCAATTGGGCCAGTGGGCTGATGAATGGCAGATGGAGTTTAATTTAGACAAATGTGAGGTGATGCATTTTGGTAGATTGAACCAGGGCAGGACTTACTCAGTTAATGGTAGGACATTGAGGAGATTTATGAAACATGGAGATCTAGGGGTACATGTTCATAGCTCCCTGAAAGTGGAGTCACAAGTGGACAGAGTGGTGAAGAAGGCATTCAGCAAGCTTGGTTTCATCGGTCAGAACACTGAATATAAGAGTTGGGATGTCTTGTTGATGTTGTACAAGACTTTGTTGGAATATTATGTGCAGTTCTGGTCACCCTATTATAGAAAGGATTTTATTACACTAGAAAGAGCGCAGGAAAGATTTACTAGGATGCTACCAGGACTTGATGGATTGAGTTATAAGGAGAGACTGGATAGACTGGGATTTTTTCCTCTGGAGCGTAGGAGGCTGAGGGGTGATCTTATAGAGGTCTACAAAATAATGAGGGGCATCGATCAGCTGGAAAGTCAATATCTTTTCCCAAAGGTAGGGGAGTCTAAAATTAGACAGCATAGGTTGAAGGGGAGAGATACAAAAGTGTCCAGAGGGGCAATTTTTTTCACACGGAAGGTGATGAGTGTCTGGAACAAGCTGCCAGAGATAGAAGTAGAGGTTTTTGTCTTGTAAAAAACATTTAGACAGTTACATGGGGAGATGGTATAGAAGGATATGGGCCAAATGCGGGTAATTGGGATTAGCTCAGAGGCTTAAAAAAAGGACAGCATGAACAAGTTGGGCCAAAGGGCCTGTTTCCATGCTGCGAACCTCTATGACTCTAACAAAATAACAAGTTATCCAAAAAATGAACAGGATTCCATATAGAAATAATAAGCATGTAGTGGATTAAGTCTCTATCATATTTCCAAGTCTTATGGATGTAATAATTGACATTTTGTCAGAAGGAGAATTTCAATAGGTTGTAATGGAACTCTCCCAGCAGAACCTGGGGTATATGACACCTTTGTATATGCACCAGTACCTTGGCTTGTGTTAACATGTGTGTGTGCACGTATATATGTGTATGTATGTTATATGTATGCATGTGTATTTGTGCATACATTGTAACATGTTTCTGCATGCGTATATGTGTTAACATGTGTATGCATTGACATATATTAATGTGTTAACACGTGTTACCATGTGTGCATGTGTTAACACATGTGTTAATGCGCTTGTATTAGTGTGTGTGTGTGTGTGCATGTTATTATGTGTGTGTAAATACATGTCAGGTGGAAGTACAGGTGCAGATACCCAGTGTCCTGAATGAATGAGTCTGTCTGCTTTACTGCAGCGTGAGAACACACAGTCTCCTCCCTGGCGTTGCCCCTGTCCATTCACCCACCCTCCAGGCTCAAGTGTTTCAACACACTTGAAAGCAACCTTTACATTTAACACTGAGCCACACACATGTGGTGTCTAGGCAGACTCAGGAACATACCTTAAACAGCTTAATAGCAGGTTGTGAGATGCTCGTTTCGATTCCATATTTGTCTTTCTACAGGGGAAAAAGGAACAAAAGATGGTAACTGTACAAAAATGTACCATATGGCTTCAAGCAAAAGAATGATTGCTGTACAAGAGGAGGCAATTCTGCAGCATTTATAAATTTTGTTTATTAACGTCACAAATAGGCTCACATTAACACCGCAATGAAGTTACTGTGAAGATCCCATAGTCGCCACACCTGTTCAGGTACACGGAAGGAGAATTTAGCACGGCCAACGCACCTAACCAGCACCTGTTTTGGACTGTGGGAGGAAACTGGAGCATCCGAAGGAAAACCCTTGCAGAGACGGGGCAAACGTGCACACAGTGACCCAGCTGGAATGGAACCCGGGTCCGCAGCTGCTGTGAGGCAGCAGTGCCAACCACTGTGCCATTTGTGAAATCCACTTTGTAAATTTCAGAGTTTGTTCGCACTGCTGCCTGTCCCCCCCCCCCCCACTGGGAAATATTCAGGAGTATGAAATAACTCACTTCGGCGTTGGATATCATTCAATGGGAACCTTCCAAATAGGTGGCATGTTATCAGCAGTGGGCGTCAACATCTGACTGAGACTAAAATGCATGAACCCATTGAACCAAACATCATGGGTAGACATTGCAATGATGAGTATAAACCAAAACCCCGTCCAATACAACACTTACCGGCAGTTTCGGAAACACCAAACACCATCAAAAAAATCATTAGAATTAGCAGAATAAGCGCAAATACTAATGTGGACATAAAACCTCTCAATGTATTAGTGGCCACAATGACACACTGATGTTGGGGATTTGCACTGAATGGGGGCTGGGCTGGGCTGGGGGGTAAATTATATTCATCAACTAAGACACTTACTGCCTAGACCCAGATACCTGCCGAGCTGCGACACATCTTTGGAGGGGGGGGGTTCAGACAGGTTTTTGTTGGGGACTGCATTGAGGTGGCACCCACCTTCTTTGAGGTGAAATGGCACTTGAGCATCACTGTTCCAACAGCCCACTGCTCCGCATCTATCTGACCTCCCTGCACCGATGACCACTGATTTCAATCGCTTTCGAGTGCCCGTGGATGGCCAGCGCGTGTCGTGTGTGTGTGTGTGTGTGTGTGTAAATTTGTAAAAACTCAGTGCTCAAGTACTGGGTAGAGGCAGGGCAGGATAGCACCTTCGAAAGAGAGGAATTCATTCCAGTTACCAACTGTGGAACTGAATTGATCTCTTGGGTGCAGTATTGGGCAGCACCAGGGTTGTCTTAGCCATTATACAGCACTCACTCCAGTTTGCTATCCTCCAGACAGCACCATTGCATTATAACCCTGAATATATCGTACCTTAGGGACCCAAGGTTTCAGTTACTCAAAGATGACACCCCATCCATTCTACCAGCCAATAAAATACTTTTCATTTCTGCTGACTGATGTTGGGATTCTCTTTTATTATTCTTTTTATTAGTGCTTTGGGATTGGGTTTCACATTCTTTATTCCGCAAGAAAGTCAAAACCTTTCACAGAGAAGGTGAGATCAGCCGCAGTAGCAGGAAGGTATTTTAACACACACTGGAGGGCTCAGATTGGGGTACACTGAAACTCGGAGAGGTGTCCCACCAGGTTTTACACAGGCACTTTCTTCCTTTCTCATTCTACAAGGGGCCACAGAGCGGCGCAGTGGTTAGCACCGCTGCCTCACAGCACCAGGGACCCGGGTTCGATTCCCGGTTCGGGTCACTGTCTGCGTGGAGTTTGCACATTCTCCCCCCGTGTCTGTGTGGGTTTCCTCCGGGTTCTCCAGTTTCCTCCCAAAGTCCGAAAGACGTGCTGGTTAGGTGCGTTGGGGCATGCCAAATTCTCCCTCGCTGTACCTGAACAGGCACCAGAATGTGGCAACTAGGGGACTGTCACAGTGACTTCATTGCAGTGTTAATGTAAGCCAACTTGTGACACTAATACTGAAACAATAAGATCTCATTCCACAGCTCATCCTGAGGTGCCTTCTTGTCCCTATAGCGCAGAAAGAGGCCATTCAGCCCATCGAGTCTGTGTCAACTCTCTGTTAAAGAAAGCCAGGACTAACCTCATATATTTACCCCCAAACTTCAACATTTTGAGACACTAAGGGGCAATTCAGCATAGCCAATCCATCTAACCGGAACGCCTTTGACTGGGGGAAGAAACTGGAACACCCAGAGGAAAGCTATGCTGACCTATGGGGAGAACGTGCAAACTATACACCGTCACCCAAGGCTGGAATTGAATCCAGGTGCTGTGAGGCAGCAGTGCTAACCACATTGCTGGGTAGATGTTTTACTCTTGTGATTGTTGGTGGTTGGATTGTAATTTGGAAAGGCAGGGGTTTAAGGGGAGATGTTTGAGGAGTCAGTGATGGGGTCAGTGTTGGAATGATGAGGTTTAGTGGGAATGTGACAAAGTGAGGAGCTGGTGGGCCTCATGGATAAGGTGAATATGGCGGGCATATGGAGCAAGGCAAAGAGGAACAAAAGCAAGCACAGGTTTGTTTAGAACGTAAGAACATAAGAAATAGGAGCAGGAGTGGGCCATCTAGCCCTTCGAGCCTGCCCCGCCATTCAATAAGATCATGGCTGATCTGAAGTGGATCAGTTCCACTTTCCCGCTTTCTCCCCTTAATTCCCCTGTCTATCAGAAACCTATCTACCCGCGACTTAAATATATTCAGCGAGGTAGCCTCCACCACTTCAACGGGCAGAGAATTCCAGAGATTCACCACCCTTTGAGTGAAGAAGTTCCTCCTCAACTCTGATCTAAACTGCACCCCCCTTATTTTGAGGCTGTGCCCTCTAATTCTGTTTTCCTTTATAAGCGGGAAGAATCTCTCTACCTCTACCCTATCCATCCCCTTCATTATCTTGTAAGTCTCTATGAGATCCCCCCTCAGCCTTCTAAACTCTAATGAGTCCAGGCCCAGTCTATTCAGTCTCTCTTCATAAGACTGTTTGAGGCATTAGTGCATCAGTCTGTGGTTTTTTATATACAATGTAATGCGGATGCATGAGTGGAGGTCACCTTCCAAACATATTTTGTGTGCAGTTTTGTCTTCAGGGAGTGTGAATGAGACTGACATGGCTGCATTCCTTGCTGACCACCTACAGGATCCCCCTCCAAGCCATGCGCCATCCCGATTTGGAACTACACCTGCGCCCCTTCCCTGTCACTAGGTCAAAATCCACAAACTCCCTCCCTCACAGCACTTACCAATGCCACATGGACTGCAGAAATTCAAGATGGCAGCTCAACATTCCCAAGGGCAATTAGGGATGGGGAATAATTGTCAAATTACAAAGCTGGGTATCAGGGATTCCGTACAATTCAGGAGGTCATTCAGTCCATCAAGCCTGCACCATCAACAATCCTACGCAGGCCCTATCCCCTTAACCCCATATATGTATACCCTACTAATCTCCCTGAAACTCAAGGTCAATTTAGCATGGCCCATCCACCTAACCAGCTCATCTTCCAGAATGTGGGAGGGACATCTGGACGATGAGAGAATTGCGGACTCTGCACAGACAGTCACCCGAGGTCAGAACTGAACCTGGGTTTTTGGCACTGTGAGGCAACTACTATGTCACCAGGTTAACCTAGTCAGCGACACCCACATGCCGAGAATGGATAAAAACAGGTTTCATTCATTTGAATAATTTGGATATATACAAAAATAACAGATGGAGTTTTTTTGGTGCAAGCTATTAAGGATCAAGGGTGAGTTAATGGAATTGAGGTATAGATTAGCCACGGTCTAAATGATTAGCGAAGTAATGACAAAGACTGAACAGTCGCTTCCTGGTCTTATTCATTAGTTTATTCCCAGGTCCCAGTGGATCAGATTTATGGAACTGAATATTACAATTCGTTCTTACGCCACAGGTCATGCCACATTTAAGTTAATTTAGTGTCACATTTTAATGGTGGCACAGTGGTCAGCACTGCTGCCTCACAACGCCAGGGGCCCGGGTTCGATTCCTGGCTCGGGTCACTGTCTGTGTGGAGTTTGCACATTCTCCTCACGTCTATTACTTACGGGGCGAAAAACTGCAGCAGGCGACGGTGCAGAGGGACCTCGGGGTCCTTGTGCATGAGTCGCAAAAACCCAGCCTGCAGGTGCAGCAGGTGGTCAGGAAGGCGAATGGGATGCTGGCCTTCATAGCGAGGGGGATTGAATATAAAAGTAGGGAGGTCTTGCTGCAGCTGTATAGGGCATTGGTGAGGCCGCAGCTGGAGTGCTGTGTGCAGTTTTGGGCGCCGCACCTGCGCAAAGATATTTTGGCCTTGGAGGGAGTGCAGAGGAGGTTTACTAGGCTGATACCGGAGTTGAGGGGATTGAGCTATGAGGAGAGGCTGAATAAACTGGGCTTGTACTCGTTAGAGTTTAGAAGAATGAGGGGAGATCTCATTGAGACGTATAAGATGATGAATGGGATGGATAGGATAGAGGTGGAGAGACTCTTCCCGCTCAGAAAGGACAGTAGGACTAGGGGGCACAGCCTCAAGATAAAGGGGGGGGCGGTTTAGAACGGAGTTGAGGAGGAACTTCTTCACTCAAAGGGTGGTGAATCTCTGGAATTCTCTGCCCGTTGAAGTGGTGGAGGCTGCCTCGCTAAATATTTTTAAGACGCGGGTTGATGGGTTTTTGATAAGAGAGGGGATTAAGGGTTATGGGGAGAGGGCGGGAATGTGGAACTGAGCCACGACAGATCAGCCATGATCTTATTGAATGGCGGGGCAGGCTCGAAGGGCTAGATGGCCTACTCCTGCTCCTATTTCTTATGTTCTTATGTCTGCGTGGGTTTCCTCCCGGTGCTCCGGTTTCCTCCCACAGTCCAAAAGACGTGCTGGTTAGGTGCGTTGGCCATGCTAAATTCTCCCTCAGTGTACCCGAACAGGCACCAGAATGTGGCGACGAGGGAATTTTCACAGTAACTTCATTGCTGTGTGAATGTAAGCACACGCCTATTTATATAGACCGAGAACATAACAGAATCCCTACAGTGCACAAGGAGGCCATTTGGCCCATCCAGTCTACATCAGCCAAATTCCACTCAGGCCCTATCCCCGTAAACCCTACTAACCCCTGATACTACGGTCAACTTAATATGGCCAATCAATCTAACCCACGCATCTTTGGACTGTGGGAGGGAACAGGAGCACCAGGAGGAAACCCATGCAGACACGAGGAGAATGTGCAAACTCCACGTGACCCAAGCTTGGATCCCTAGCGCTGTGAGGCAGCAGTGCTAACTACTGTGCCACTGTGCTCCCCTCATGACACCAATAAATAAATAAACTTTAAAACTTTAGCTGCTCCAATGCACCCTCTCATCCTGGTTTAACACTTTTATCCTGCGGTGTGATTCTGCTGAATCCAAGGCTAATGTATCTGCGCTGATAGCTGTAGCCTTGTGGCTCCGACAAATCTACCTGCCAATTAGCACTGAAGGTAGCCGCTACAGTATCACTGCAAAGCCACGTTTTATATCGAAAATGATTTGATGTATTTGCAGCCTGAACAGCAGGATGGCACGGTGGCACAGTGCTTAGCACTGCTGCCTCACAGCGCCAGGAACCCAGGTTTAATTGCCACTTGGGTCACTATCTGCATGGAGTGCGCACATTCTTCCCGTGTCTGTGTGGGTTTCCTCCGGGTGCTCCGGCTTCCTCTCTCGGTCCGAAAATGTGCACATTAGGTGGATTGGCCATGTTAAATTGTCCCTTACTGCCCAAAGATGTGTCGGTTAGATGGATTGGCCATGTTAAATTGTCCCTTACTGCCCAAAGATGTGTAGGTCAGGTGGATTGGCCATGCTAAAATTACCTCTTTGTGTCAGAGGGATTAGCAGGATAAACACTTGGGGTTAACAGGATAGGGTCTGAGTGGGACTGTTGTCGGTGCAGTCTCGATGGGCCGAATGGCCTCCTTCTGCACTGCAGGGACTCTAGGAGTGAATTTTTAATGACGATAGCAGCAGCTGAGATGGCCGCCATGAGTCAGGTGACTTTGGTCATTTCGGCACAGACTCAGCATTTAGTTTCAACTTTCCAGGAAGTTCTAAATGAAATGACCCTCGATGAAGTGCCCTCTCTCAAATGGATATGGCTGGAGTCTAAGCCACTTGTGGATTTCTCACCCCCTGTTGGTTGAGCTCAAAATCCATGGACTCAGGCTCACAGTCTCTTCGCTTTATACTTAACAAACAGAGCCCGAGATAAACCAGCTTATCCGAAGTTGGTGTGAACGGAAACCATGCAGTCCAAACTCTGTGTAGCAATGGCAGCTAACTTCAAATAATTTGTGTGGAGATATCTCTAGAGATATTAATCATTTGGTCATATGACCATATGATTTCAGACAGGAAATTTTATTACTCCACAAACTAGGAAGAAACAAGCCAGCCTCGAAACTGACATTTGTGTTTCATTGTTCTGGCCTAACTGCCCTCCCCACTAGAAAACAGAAGGCACAATCTCTCCCTCTGTTTACCCATCCTTCAAGTTTATGCCCTGAGTATTGTTTGACCAGTAAGAAGTCTGACAACACCAGGTTAAAGTCCAACCGATTTATTTGATAGTAAACTCACAAGCTTTCGGGGTTTGCCCTTTGTCAGGTGAATGGAGAGTTCTGGCCTCAGACAGAGCATATAACAGCACAGACAGTTTACAGATTACTGATTAGAATGCAAATCTTTACAACTAACCTGCTGTTCAAGTCCTAAAGATGCCGACAATGTGAGTGGAAAGAGCATTAGGCACAGGTTAAAGAGATGTGTATTGTCTCCAGACAGTACAGTAAGTGAAATTTTGCAAACCCAGGCAAGTTATGGGGGTTACAGATAGCGCGACATGAACCCAAGATCCCGGTTGAGACCGTCCTCATGTGTGCGGAACTTGGCTATCAGTCTCTGCTCAGCGACTCTGCGCTGTCGTGTGTCGTGAAGGCCGCCTTGGGTTTGCAAAACCTCACTTACTGTCCTGTCTGGAGACAATACACATCTCTTTAACCTGTGCTTAATGCTATCTCCACTCACATTGTCGGCATCTTTAAGACTTGAATAGCAGGTTATTTGCTAAGACTCGCATTCTAATCAGTAATCTGTAAACTGTGTGTGCTGTTATATGCTCTGTCTGAGGCCAGAACTCTCCATTCACCTGACAAAGGGGCAAACCCGGAAAGCTTGTGAGTTTACTAGCAAATAAATGCGTTGGACTTAAACCTGGTGTTGTCAGACTTCTTACTGTGTTTACCCCAGTGTGGGGATGTGCCGGCATCTCCACATCATGACTATTATTGTTTGGCCATCCAGGCAGAGTTTTAACCAAAAGTCAACTGGGCAGCTGCTGTCTCTGACCGTACAGAAAAACTGCCCATCAATATATTTAAATCATCGCAATGCCAGACCTAGAGAGATAGACCACCCAATCTCAGCCTGCAACCATCCCAGTCACTACAAAATCCATAAGTGTTTAGTTTTTATTGGATTCTTAAACAAGTCTGTGTAGACTGTGTTCCCACTCTGTAACTTACTGGGGTGCATGCGTGTGCGTGTCTGTGTGTGTGCACGTGTGAGTGTATGCATGTGTGTGCATGAGTGTGTGCGCGCATATGTCTGTGCGCACATATGGGGTGTGTATGTGTGCATGTGTATGACTGCGTGTGTGCATGTGTGTACATGTGTGTGTGATTGTGCATGTGTGTATGTGTGTGTGTACATGTGTGAGTGCATGTGTGTGTGCACTTGTGCATGCACTTACGCGTGTGCATAGACTTGCGTTTGTGTGTATGCATGTATGTGTGTTTGCGCATGAATGCACGCATGAGTAAGCGTGTGTGGGGAAGTTGGAGTGTTTCATTTTGTTTACGTAGACTATGTTAAATACAATAAATGCTGCCCTTTTAAAAAAACTCACGGAAACCTGTCTGTGTGTGCTTTTTACAGCCACATACTGTTTACCAAGAGAACAGCTAAACACTCACTGAATTGGCAAGAATTCTTAAGAACTTGTCTTGAACACGGAACAGAATGTCTTCACTCTCCAGCGCCCAAGCTCATACAGAGGGACAGTCCTCTCTGAACCTCGCTCTCCACTGTGATTAGGGTCAGAGGGGAGCAGAAATAGGGGGGAACCATTCAACTCCCTCCTCAACTAATTGTAACAACCCACATGACAGAACCAATAAATATGGCTAACTATTAGCTATGATGTGGAGATGCCGGCGTTGGACTGGGGTAAACACAGTAAGAAGTCTGTCTTAAACCTGGTGTTGTCAGACTTCTTGCTGTACTAACTATTAGTAATCCAGTACCTTTTGCATTCCATTGGCATATTTATTCACTTGACTTCTGATATCGTCCTAAATGTGTACGCGGGCAGCGAGGGAGGTTTTTAGTATCTCAGTTCAAATCACAGAATCCCTACAGTGCAGAAGGCCATTCGGCTCATCGAGTCTGCGCTGACCACAATTCCACACAGGCCCTATCCCAAATATTTACGCTGCTAATCCCCCCTCACACTAGGGGGCAATTTATCACACAGCCAATCCACCTAACTTGCACATCTTTGGACTGTGGGAGGAAACCGGAGCACCCGGAGGAAACCCACGCAGACACGAGGTGAACATGCAAACTCTGCACAGACAGTGACCCGAACCGGGAATTGAACCTGTGTCCGCGACGCTGTGAGGCAGCAGTGTTAACCAGTGGCGGATTAACCATTAGGCTGAGTAGGCTTAAGCCTAGGGGCCCAGAAAGGAGGGGGGCCCAAGAGCAAAGGAAAATCGGTTTAACTCTTTTAAGGGTGAATAAATTTTCATAACTACACCCCGTGGGTGAATTATAACTTTATGATATTATACATGTAGTACATCATACATAGCACAACGATATAAGTTATCTAACGTCACTTAACGTCACTTTATTCTATTCAACGAAGGGTGGGTCGGGGACAAGGTCAGGGGGTCTTACTAAAGCTCAGCCTAGGGGTCACTCCTCTCTGAACCCCGCTCTCCACTGCATCAGTGTAGCACAAAATCATGCTACATTCTGTTCAAAGGTCAAGACTCAAAGGCAGAAAGAGAACCTAATCATATCTGCCTGTAACAAGGGTGCGTTGAACACAAATTCATGTGACATCGGTCACCGGTTGCTGGGGGATAAAATGTAATTAGGAAAAAAATGTGACTTTTGGATTCTGAAAGTAGAGATAAAGCAATTCTGTTCCTCATCTTAAAGTCGTGGTTATGTAGGAAGGCAGGATGTTGTATAGACAATGGAGCTCCACCATGGAAGCTTCCTTGAAAGTAGCCCGTACAACGTGTGGTAACGTAGCCCCTTTAAGGGGCAAGCGGGCAAGGGTCACCTGGCCCGGTGAGCCTATCGCGTGGACCTGGGCGAACTGGGATGGAGAGCGGGGGTCTAGGAGCGGGCAGTTCCTCTGTGTGAGCTCGGGAGGCAGAGGGTGAAGGCCTGATACGGTTCTGCTCTGTGTTTACATCAAATTCTTAATAAAAAATGTTGATTTACTCCTATAGAGTTGTGGTGGTGGCTCACACCATGTTCACAAACAACGCCTAACAGATTAACAGAAATCCCTCCAAATCACAGACATTTAGGAAGACCGAGATAACATAAAGCCAATTTCCTTTGCGATAAAATTGTGATGGCAGAATCTTTGGGTAGAATTATTCAGCTAGCCATCTACTGGCGTGAACCAGCCTCAGCGTCAGCGTGTAAAGCTGACTTTCAGAAACCCACTGCCATTTTACAGCCAACTGAGACTTGACTGATAAGAGGAAGTCCTTGGATGGACGTCCTGCCTCGGAGAGCCGTTGGCCAATCTGATTGGTGGTGGCAGGAGAGGGGGGGGGGGTTAGAGGGTGTCAAGAGGCAGGCCGAAGAGTAGGGGGGAGCGGTGGTGGGGAAGGTTTGAGGGAGAGCCAGGGATCCCAGCTCCCAGAGGAGAGGGTGTCCCAAATCTGAAGGGGCATTTAGATCGAGCCCCCCGCCCCCCCCCCCTCCACCACTGCCTTCCTGGCCGAGATGGAGAACTGTACATTGACACTAGGGGGCAATTTATCACACAGCCGATCAACGTAACTTGCACATCTTGGGACCGCGGGAGGAAACCAGAGCACCCGGAGGAAACCCAACCAGACACGAGGTGAACATGCAAACATGCGCAGACAGTGACCCGAACCGGGAACTGAACCTGTGTCTGCGGCGCTGTGACCATTAGGCTGAGTAGCCTAGGGGCCCGGAAGGGAGGGGGGCCCAAGAGCAAAGAAAAATTGGTTTAACTCTTTTAAGGGTGAATAAAGTTTCATAACTACATCCCATGGGTGAATTATAACTTTATGATATTATACATGTAGTACATCATACATAGCACAACGATATAAGTTATCTAACGTCACTTTATTCTATTCAACGAAGGGTGGGTCAGGGAGCCTTACTAAAGCTCAGCCTAGGGGTCCGGGTGGTACTTAAACCGCCACTGGTGGCGACAACCTAAAAATGATAGAATCCCTGCTGTACAGAAGGAGGCCATTTGGCTCATGGAGCCTGCAACGATAACAATCCCACCCTATCCTAGTAGCCCCACATATTTACCCTGCCAACCCCTGCCCCAGACACTAGGGTCAATTTAGCATGGCCAACCAACCCAACCCACACATCTCTGGACAGTGGGAGGAAACCCATGCAGACACAGGCAGAACGCGCAGGCTAAGCACAGTGACCTGAGCCGGGAATCGAACCCGGGTCCCAGGGGCTGTGAAGCTGGCAACAGGGCAGATAATCCCTTCAATTTGGTCATTTACTGTTAGTGAGTGCGCTGCTGATATACCCCTGTGCCCGCCAACCCAAAATATCGTGCAAGTGCAGGGTAACATTGGGTGCACGCCCGCTCAGGATGAGTAAAATTCTGACCCTTAGATCTGAGAATATTTTTAAAGCAGTGAATGGCACAAGGAGAGGGCAAAACAGTGGTTTGGTCTCAATTTTTTGCATCGCAAATAACCCGTATCCTTTTCTAAGTGTCCACAATGTTACTCCTTTGCAGGAGAATTTGTTCCACAACATTCGATGACAAAATGCCTCATATAATTCCTCCAAATTTTTCAAGAATTATTACTTCCCCTTTCCACTGCATAAGTCCAGTTTTACAATGAGTTTTAAAACTTCCTCTGTTGCCTTTTCAGTCTGGAAACTCAGTTGTTCACTGTGTGCTGTTACAATGAGAAATTCCGTGTTCCCAACAGATCTCAACAAAGCAACAAAATAAGTCATTATTCCTTCAATTTCTCCTTTGTTGCCAATTAAAGCACATAATGTCACAGTGCGGGCTGCCACAGGTTGATTTCTTCATCATTGCACCAATGTGTAAAGTTTGTGCAGTTTTGGTCGTCGCACTTACGCAAGGATATTTTGGCCTTGGAGGGAGTGCAGAGGAGGTTTACTAGGCTGATACCGGAGTTGAGGGGGTTGAACCATGAGGAGAGGCTGAATAAACTAGGCTTGTACTCGTTAGAGTTTAGAAGAATGAGGGGAGATCTCATTGAGACGTATAAGATGATGAATGGGATGGATAGGATAGAGGTGGAGAGACTCTTCCCGCTCAGAAAGGACAGTAGGACTAGAGGGCACAGCCTCAAGATAAAGGGGGGGTGGTTTAGAACGGAGTTGAGGAGGAACTTCTTCACTCAAAGGGTGGTGAATCTCTGGAATTCTCTGCCCGTTGAAGTGGTGGAGGCTGCCTCGCTAAATATATTTAAGACGCGGGTTGATGGGTTTTTGATAAGAGAGGGGATTAAGGGTTATGGGGAGAGGGCGGGAAAGTGGAACTGAGCCACGACAGATCAGCCATGATCTTATTGAATGGCGGGGCAGGCTTGAAGGGCTGGATGGCCTACTCCTGCTCCTATTTCTTATGTTCTTATGTTTGCTGTTTCGATAAGCTCATTAGGCGTCGCATTTATTGCCCATCCCTAGTTGCCCCTGAGAGGGTGGTGGAGGGCCACCTTCTTGAGCCGCTGCAGTCCATATGGTGTAGGTACAGCCACCCTGCTGTTTTTTTTGTTCCGTTTGCCCATTTCATTTCGCAACTACTGTACATAGCGTCACAGCACCACAACAGATCAATGTACAAGATCTTCTTGTGACCAGCATCCGAGGTGCCTCTAAGAACATAAGAAATAGGAGCAGGAGTAGGCCATCTAGCCCTTCGAGCCTGCCCCGCCATTCAATAAGATCATGGCTGATCTGAAGTGGATCAGTTCCACTTTCCCGCTTTCTCCCCATAACCCTTAATTCCCTTGTCTATCAGAAACCTATCTACCCGTGATTTAAATATCTTCAGCGAGGCAGCCCCTCTCCCCAATCCCCACTTGCCCCCACCGGCATTCCTGAGCCGCTCCCACCCCCATCTGCCAGCGTCAAATCCCCTCTACAGCCCCAGCCACCCGTCTCCCCCCACCCCCCCCAACATCCGCACTCCGATGGTCAGTCCTGATCACTGGCCCTCCCTCTCCCCCACCTATCCCCATTGCAGAATGGTAGCAAGACCCACCACCACCCCAGCCCCCCACTGATCTCCCCATCACGCTCCACATCTATTAGGTCCCACCCCTGGGCACTCTCCAATGCCTGCTGGGCAGTGCCAAAATTTCCCTGGGCACTGGTCCTTTGCCCCTTGAGCAGCGCTGGGGGAAACACAGTAACACCAGGTTAAAGTCCATCAGGTCTATTTGGTAGCAAACACCACTAGCTTTCGGGCCTCTGACCCTTCGTCAGGTGAGTGGGGAGTTCAGATCACAAACAGGAGATGTAAAGACACACACTCAGTTTACAGAATACTGATTAGAATGCAAATTTTTACAGCTAATGGGCGGCACGGTAGCACAGTGGGTTAGCACTGTTGCTTCACAGCTCCAGGAACCTGGGTTCGAATCCTGGCTCGGGTCACCGTCTGTGCGGAGTTGGCACATTCTCCCCGTGTCTGCGTGGGTTTCCTCCAGGTGCTCCGGTTTCCTCCCACAGTCCAAAGATGTGCGGGTTAGGTGGATTGGCCAAGATGAATTGTCCCTCAGTGTCCCGGGATGCGTAGGTTAGAGGGATTAGCGGGTAAATACAGGGATAGGGCCTGGGTGGGATTGTTGTTGGCGCAGACTCGATGGGCCGAATGGCCTCTTTCTGCACTGTAGGGTTTCTATGGTAATCAAGTCTTAAAGGTGCAGACAATGTGAGTGGGGATAGCATTACACACAGGTTAAAGAGGTGTGTATTATGTCCAGACAGGACAGTAAGTGAGATGTCGCAAACCCAGGCAAGTCATGGGGGGTTACAGATAGTGTGACATGAACCCAAGATCCCGGTTGAGGCCGTCCTCATGTGTGCGGAACTTGGCTATCAGCAGAAACTGATAACCTCCTGTTCACTGCATCAGCAGAAACGGATAGCCAAGTTCTGCACACATGAGGAAGGCCTCAACCGGAGTCTTGGGTTCATGTCGCACTATCTGTAACCCCCGTGACTTGTCAGGACTTGTGACATCTCACCTACTGTCCTGTCTGGAGACAATACACATCTCTTTAACCTACGCTTAATGCTATCTTCACTCACATTGTCTGCACCTTTTAAGACTTGATCAGCTGTAAAAACTTGCATTCTAATCAGTATTCTGTAAACTGAGTGTGTGTCTTTACATCTCCTGTTTGTGATCCGAACTCCCCACTCACCTGACGAAGGGTCAGAGGCCCGAAAGCTCGGGGATTTTGCTGCCAAATAAACCTGTTGGGTTTTAACCTGGTGTGGTGAGACTTCTTACTGTGTTTACCCCAGTCCAACGCCGGCATCTCCACATCAGTGCCAGGGGGCAAAGGCTGGCACTGCCAGGGTGCCCATTCCCAAGGGGGGGGGGGGCACAACCCCACCCACCCCCCAGGGAGCCTCGATTGCTCCCCCTTCACTCCAGCAGGGTCAGGCCACCATGGGGAGGGGGGAGAGGCTGGCGGGCCTGGAGAATTCAGTCCCGAGCCTGCTTTTAAATGTAAATTAGGTTCAAATGAGCTGCTCACTCTATTAGGCAGCTCCATGCCAATTTCCAGCTCTGGAAATCCGGCACTGGGAGATGCACTCGGGGCTGGGTACGCAGAACAGATCCCGCGGATTGGGTGCTGCCTAAATCTCCCAGCGCGCTGGACAGAAGCATCAGCTCAGCAGGACGCGGGAATCGTGGCCAATACACTTCCCAGTCAGGATGGTGTCGGGCTTGGCAGGGATCTTGTAGGTGGTGCTGTCCCCAGG
>NC_137342.1:6243278-6463278 GCF_965287045.1 Carcharhinus amblyrhynchos | reverse complement strand
ACTGATGGAATGAGGCACTGGCAGGGATGCTATCACTCAGAGAACACATTAAACTGAGGTTCAGTTTGTTCTGTCCTCTCAAGTGGATATAAGAAATTCCATTGCGGTATTCAAAGAATGGTAATTCTGGATAATAGTGGTCAGCGCTACTGCCTCACAGCGCCAGGGTCCCAGGTTCTATCCTGGCCTCGGGTCACTGTCCGTGTGGAGTTTGCACCTTCACCCATGTGTGGGTTTCCTCCGGGCGCTCCGGTTTCCTCCCACACTCCAAAGATGTGTGGGTTAGGTCGATTGGCCAGACCTAATTGCCCCTGTTGTCAAGGGGATTAGCAGCGTAACTATGTGGGGTTACAGGGATAGGGCCTGGGTGGGATTGTTGCCAGCTCAGGCTCGATGGGCCAAATGGCCTCCTTCTGTACCAAAGGGATTCTATGATTTTTCCAGGCCCTTTCCGTTGGCGAGACCTTCCAGTCCCATCAAAGGCCAATCCCACAAGAGGATAATCAGCGATGCAGCCGGTGGGCAAGGCAAATGACCTCTGACCTCGGAGAGACTGGAAAATCTCACCTGTCGGGAATGGCAAGCCGGGTCTGCCACGGGAAAACACACTGCGGCAGAGAGCCGGAAAGTGCAGGTCTTGACCTTCTCCTGGATGTCTCAAAGTATCAATACTTACATCTCAATCAACATCACTAGAAACAGATCATAGAATCCATACAGTACAAAAGGAGGCCTTTCAGCCCATCGAGTCTGCACTAACAACAATCCCACCCTGTCCCCATAACCGCACATACTTACCCTGTTAATCCCCCCCCCCAAAACAAGGGTCAATTTAGCACAGCCAATCAACCTAACCCGCACATCTTTGAACTGTGGGAGGAAACCAGAGCACCCGGAGGAAACCCAAGCAGACACGGGGAGAACATGCAAATTCCAGACGGTGACCCAAGCTGGGAATTGAACCCAGGTCCCTGGAGTTGTGAGGCAGCAGTGCTAACCACTGCGCCACCCAGAATTATCTAATCACTGCTGTTTGTGCGTCTTTTGCACAAACTGCCCCATTTGCTCACATCACAATGGTTAGCACATTATTGACTGCATTGGGCTTTGGGACACGCTGATAAGTGTTTGAAAATCAGAGTTTTATCTTCCTAAACAATCATGAGAGCTTACAAATTCCTCGTTTCCATCCCTAAAAGACCAGATTACAAACTGGAGAGAGAATCTGCAGGAAATGCTTCTGCCTTTTTTCCATCTCCCTTCATATTGTGCCAGATGGCTCTCAGTAGAAAGGCTCTTAGTTCGATAAAAATAGCTCACACTGAAGTCCTGCAAACTATTATCTGCCAAGTGAGGCATATGATAATCAGTTCATCAAACCAGCAACACCCGTGTGCAACCTGGAACTGATTGCAAAACCAAATCCAAAGCCGTATCATAACCGTACAGATCGTAGTATGGGACAGATTCCACAGCTAGCATGGAGCAGCAGCTAGGAGAACATCATAGAAATACATAATGTACAGTGGAGGCCTGCTGATACAATGGTTAGCAATGCTCCCTCACAGTGCCAGGGAACCGGGTTCGATTCCCGGCTTGGGTCACTGTCTGTGTGGAGTTTGCACATTCTCCCCGCGTCTGAGTGGGTTTCCTCCAGGTGCTCCGGTTTCCTCCCGCAGTCTGAAAGACCTGCTGGTTAGATGCATTGCCCATTCTCCCTCAGTGTCCCCAAACAGGCACCGGAGTGTGGCGACTAAGGAATTTTCACAGTAACTTCACTGCAGTGTTAATGTAAACCTACTTGTGACGCTTTTGTCCCTATAATGGTTGGAAGGTAAAGCGAACCTGCTGATGACGGCCTTCCACCCCTGCGACCATCTGGGAATAACGGGATTGATCGGATAATGATGTGGAGATGCTGGCCTTGGACTGGGGTAAACACAATAAGAAGTCAGGTTTAAGTCCAACCAATTTATTTGATAGTAAGCCCACAAGCTTTCGGGGTTTTCCCTTCGCAGTGATGAAGGGGCAAACCCCAAAAGCTTGTGAGTTTACTATCAAATAAACTGGTCAGATAATCCAGTCATTGGTATTGGAATATAAGAACATAAGAACATAAGAAATAGGAGCAGGAGTAGGCCATCTAGCCCTTCGAGCCTGCCCCGCCATTCAATAAGATCATGGCTGATCTGTCGTGGCTCAGTTCCACTTTCCCGCCCTCTCCCCATAACCCTTAATCCCCTCTCTTATCAAGAACCCATCAACCCGCTTCTTAAATATATTTAGCGAGGCAGCCTCCACCACTTCAACGGGCAGAGAATTCCAGAGATTCACCACCCTTTGAGTGAAGAAGTTCCTCCTCAACTCCGTTCTAAACCGCACCCCCTTTATCTTGAGGCTGTGCCCCCTAGTCCTACTGTCCTTTCTGAGCGGGAAGAGTCTCTCCACCTCTATCCTATCCATCCCATTCATCATCTTATACGTCTCAATGAGATCTCCCCTCATTCTTCTAAACTCTAGCGAGTACAAGCCTAGTTTATTCAGCCTCTCCTCATAGCTCAATCCCCTCAACTCCGGTATCAGCCTAGTAAACCTCCTCTGCACTCCCTCCAGGGCCAAAATATCCTTGCGCAGGTGCGGCGCCCAAAACTGCACACAGTACTCCAGCTGCGGCCTCACCAATACCCTATACAGCTGCATATACATATGGTGATGTAATGGTTACATTAGAAGGCTAGTTCATCCAGGGAAGGACAGTTAGTAACACCAGCACAGGCAGATTATTAATGAAAATTCAGTTTTCGATAAGATCTGGAAATAAATGCCACTGTGATTTAGAGTGAGATGGAAACTGTTGGATTTACTGTCCGTTCGCTCATCTGCTTTGGGGAAGGATATCTGACCCTGCCAGACTACCTGTGATGCCAATGCCACATCATTGGCAGCTGACTCTTAACTGCCCTCGGAAATGGCCCAGCGAACAGTTCAATTATATCAAACCCGCTGCGGAGAATAACAGGGAAGGAATCTCACGTCGCTTCCCAACAGCATTGTGGAGGCACTTTCGCCACACGGACCACACACCGATTCAGGGAAGTGACTCAGCAGCACCTTCTCAGCACAATAAGGAAGAGATTGGCAATAAATGCCGTCTTGCCAACGCCCCCTACACCAAACACAATGATCACAGTGCCGCTGAATCCCTACAGTGCAGAAGGAGGCCATTCGGCCCATCGAGTCTGCACCGATTCCCCAATAGAGCATCTTACCCGGGTCCTATTCCCACAGCCCCACACGTTTACCTTGACTAATTCACCCAACAGACACATCCCTGAGAAAGGCACGTTCTAGGCTTGCTACTAGGATTGACGCCAAGACAACGTGTTAAAATTTTAAAAGGCAGCCAAGAATGTCTGTTGCTAGGGAAAGAACCAACTCTGTCAGAGAAAGATTTGCATTTATATAGGGGTTTTCACACCGTCAGCAGTACCAAAATGCTCTACAGCCAGGGATGATACCCTTTTGAAGTGTAACCACTGTTGTAGTGTAGGAAAACGCAGCGGTCAGTTTGCACACAGCAAGATCCCAAAAACAGCAACCTGCTTCTCATGATGTTGGGTGAAAGGTAACCAGGATACAAGTGCAATCACTCCAGCTTTTCTTAGCAAAGTACCCTTGGTTCTTTCTCAGAGGGGCTAAGTGGAACCTTAACCATAGAATCACGGATGTGCTGGTTAGGTGCATTGACCTGAACAGGCACCAGAGTTTGCCAACTATGGGAATTTCACAGTAACTTCATTGCAGTGTTAATGTAAGCCTTACTTGTGACTAATAAATAAGCTTTAACTTTAGAAGAAGGCCATTCGGCCCATCGAGCCTGCATCAACCACACTCCCGCCCAGGTCCTATTCCCGTTACCCCACATATCTACTCTGCTAATCCCCCTAGGGTCAATTTAGCATGGCCAATCAGCCTAACCTGTACATCCTTGGACTGTGGGAGGAAACTGGAGCACCCGGAGGAAACCCACGCAGACACAGGGAGAATGTGTAAACTCCACGCAGACAGTGACCCAAGGCCAGAATTGAACCTGGGTCCCTGGTGCTGTGAGGCAGCAGTGCTAACCACTGCGTCACTGTGCTGTCCAAAACTGGGCACAGAGATACCTGCAAAAGAAAAGACTCTGGGCCATACAGAAAGAGCAGAGAAGTGGAACTACAAAGAACAAAAAAAGAACAAAATCAGCCTGGGAAACAGGCCCTTCGGCCCAACGAGCCCGCGCCGCCGTCTCAACACCACCTCTCTATCCATGACCCCTATCTAATGTTTTATGGCCATCCAGATTGAGGGAAACTGATTTAGGGACAATTTATTCCTGCCAATCAGCCTAACAGCACATCTTTGGGGTGTGGGAGGAAACCGGAGCACCCGGAGAAAACCCACGCAAGCACGGGGAGAATGCGCAAACTCCCACAGACACCGGCCCAAATCCATGTGTCTGCACAGCAATCAGCGATAGTCACTGAGCTGTCATCTTGTCCAGTATCTGGTCCAGTTTAGGCACACACTAACGACATGAAGCACTAGGCCAATCTCGAACATCCAAGAGCAGCCCCAGTACGACCCATCGCGTGTATGCCCCTCGTTGGACAACGAGGTGGACCGACTTAAAACCTGTGAATGAAAAGAAACTAATTGGATCAATCCTCTAAAGAGTTGGCACAATTGGCCAAATGATGTGAATCTCTGGAATTCTCTGCCCGTTGAAGTGGTGGAGGCTGCCTCGCTAAATATTTTTAAGACGCGGGTTGATGGGTTTTTGATAAGAGAGGGGATTAAGGGTTATGGGGAGAGGGCGGGAATGTGGAACTGAGCCACGACAGATCAGCCATGATCTTATTGAATGGCGGGGCAGGCTCGAAGGGCTAGATGGCCTACTCCTGCTCCTATTTCTTATGTTCTTATGTTCTTATGATACCTTGATTTTGTATTATTCTATGTCTGTATTCACTTGGTTTGTTTTCCCTTGAGTTCAGAGGTTTGAAAGGTGATCAATTTTTTTTTAATATCAATCTATGAAATGTGGGTGTCGCTGAACTAGGCCAGTAATTAGTGTCACAAATCTTAGAGATTCAATGGGGTAAGTACGGAAAGGTATTTCCTTTACTGAGAAGAAACTTAAAATTAAACTTCAGGCAGTTGGCAGTGAAATCAGGAAATGATTTTTCACAATAGCTGATATCCTCATTATGAAGCTGGGATTGTGCAGTGATCGTTGCTACCAATATTACATGGGTAGATGCAGCTACAATAGGTGGACTGGTAATGACGATGTCAAGTAGGCTTTTGTGTTGAGTTGCTTCTCCCAGCACAGGCCAATTCCAGCACCAGGAGTTGGTCAATGGTGGTGCAACTGAGCCACTCACAGTGATGGACATTCAAGTCTCCATTCAGATCACTATCCTTCTTTCAAATGATATTAGACATGGAGCAGCTTTGATGGAGGGTCATCTGGGCTCGAAACCTTGGCTCTATTCCCTCCCCGCAGATGCTGTCAGACCCGCTGAGATTTTCCAGCATTTTCCGTTTTTGATACGCTCTCCTGCTTTCTTCCACCGGGGAAATGATACAAAAGTCCGAGATCACGTTCCAACCGACTCAAAAACAGCTTCTTCCCTGCTGCCATCAGACTTTTGAGTGGACCTATCTTGCATTAAGATCTTTCTCTACACCCTAGCTATGACTGTAACACTACATTCTGCACTCTCTCCTTTCCTTCTCTATGTACGGTAAGTTTTGTCTGTATAGTGTGCTAAAAGCAATACTTTTTACTATATACTGATATGTGTGATGATAATAAATCAAATTCAGATATTCCACACCCTATTCTTTCCTTCTCCCCTATTCATTCTGTGAACTGTATGCTTTGTCTGTGTAGCCCGCAGGAAACTAATGAATCCATAGAATCCCATCTGGCCCATCAAGCCTGTACCAACAACAATCTCACCCAAGCCCTATACCTGTTACCCCACGCCTTTACTAATCTGCCTGAGTCTGAGGGGGAATTTAGTATATGACCAATCCACCTAACCCGCTCATGCATTGAGACACTTTTCACAGTGTCCCAATACATGTGACAACAATAAATCAAATAAAAATCAAAATATCTGTTACATTATGGTAGCTCCGTCTGCCCCTGACTGGTGTTAGCAATCACAACATCAACACCACAATAGTGACGAGCGTCAAGAGGATTTCGGTGCCTGTGGGTCCAGCCAGAACCCATGTAAAGTTTCACACAGATACAGCCAGGGATCCGGGTTCGATTCCCGGCTTGGGTCACTGTCTGTGCGGAGTCTGCACATTCTCCCCGTGTCCGCGTGGGTTTCCTCCGAGCGCTCCCACAATCTGAAAGACATGCTGGTTAGCTGCACTGGCCTGAACAGGTGCCACAGGAGTGTGGCGACGAGGGGAAATTTCACAGTAACTTCATTGCGGTGTTAATGTCAGCCTACTTGTGACCAATAAACTTTCACTTTAGCAAGTCCTGTTTCTCTAAGGTGTGTTTTCTCTCGAAACGCTGTTGCGTTCATCCAACGACACAACAAAAAAACATATAAATTTTACACAACCGTTCTCCGGGGTGGGCTTTGGATCAGAAAGGTGAGATGTGGCACTTCTACAGGGAGTGTGGAAGCTGAGCTGAGTTGGGAAGGATTTTGTTTCACATTTCAGGAGGGGAGAGAAGGGGGAGGGGGGTGTGTGTGTGGGTGGGGGGGGGGTAAGTGGAAAGCAGGCAAAGAAGGCAGCACACAGCTTGTTCCAACTGGGAGCTGTCAGCTGCTGTGACAGAGACAGCTTGTGTCCTTCAGACACACACCAGGAGGCTGAGAACTGGGGAGGGGGTGGGGAGGAGGGCAATGGACATTGTAAACCTGGGATAACAGCAAAGAGCTCAAAACCACTCTGGTCAAAAGCAGAGAGGAGAGTGCAGCATTTTTTTTAACAAAAATTCTCTGCAGTCAGTTACAGCTAGAACAGTCCCTCTACAACATGTTTTAACCAGGATTAACAATTCTGATCCTGTGCCCTTTTGTTCAAATCGCGCGATCTAAATTCACCGATACTTTCAGCCGCCCACCCCCAGAAATGCATTTACCTCCATTATAAACCTCACACGAGCCCGTTTCCTCTTCACTCAATCCCTCCTGTCCTCTTGCACACAGGAAACCCAGAGGCAAAAGTGTGCAGTGCTGGCAGTGACTCCGGGGCTGGTCCCGCTGGACAGTGATCACAGGCTGGCCTCTCACACACACACACACACACACACAGAGTCTCCAGCCTTGGCTTGCGGTCCCTCTCGCCTTATTTAAAGGTGGAATGGTAACCTCCTGCTCATTGCATCAGCCGAGCAGAGGCAGCAATACTCGCAACACGTCAGCGCAGCCCGCACAATAAAAGGCAGAGCATCTCCCTGCGTCCCACATACTGCACAGCACAAACTGCAACACACACACAGGGCACACATTGTGCCCTACACACTGCAACACACACTGTGCACACATTGTGCCCTACACACTGTGCAACACAGACTGCAACACATAGACTGCAACACACACTGTGCACACATTGTGCCCTACACACTGCAACACACACTGTGCAACACATAGACTGCAACACACACTGTGCACACATTGTGCCCTACACACTGCAACACACACTGTGCAACACATAGAC
Source organism: Carcharhinus amblyrhynchos (assembly GCF_965287045.1). Classification (NCBI taxonomy): domain Eukaryota; kingdom Metazoa; phylum Chordata; class Chondrichthyes; order Carcharhiniformes; family Carcharhinidae; genus Carcharhinus; species Carcharhinus amblyrhynchos. The sequence continues at coordinate 6,455,541 of NC_137342.1, read as the reverse complement.
TGCAACACACAGTGCACACATTGTGCCACACACTGTACAATTCACAGACTGCAACACACACTGTGCACACATTGTGCCCTACACACTGTACAACACACACACTGCAACACACACTGCACAGCACAAACTGCAACACACACCGTACACACATTGTGCCCTACACACTGTGCAACACAGACTGCAACACACACTGTGCGCTACACACTGCAACACACACTGTACAACACACAGACTGCAACACACACTGCGCACACATTGTGCCCTACACACTGCAACACACACTGTATAACACACAGACTGCAACACACAGTGCACACATTGTGCCACACACTGTACAATTCACAGACTGCAACACACACTGTGCACACATTGTGCTCTACACAATGCACAATTCACAGACTGCAACACACACCGTACACACATTGTGCCCTACACACTGAACAACAAACACTCTACAAAATACATACTGTGCAACACATTGCACAACAAAAACTACAACACATACTGCAAACACATTGTGCCCTACACACTGTAACACACTGTACAATACACACACACTGCAACACACACTGTACAACACAAACTGCAACGCACACTGTGCACGTTGTGCTCTACACACTGCACAGCACAAACTGCAACATACACTGTACAATACACACTGCAACCTATACACCTATATATGATAAAGAATACAGAAGGGTGTGTTGTCTGCCTGGTGCTCGGGTCCAGGATGTCTCATCTGGGCTGCAGAGGAACCTGGAGTGGGAGGGTGAAAGTCCAGTCGTTGTGGTACATGTGGGTGCCAACGATAAAGGCAAAATGGGAACTAAAGTCTGCAGAGGAAGTATGAAAAGCTGGGAATGAAATTAAAAAACAGAACTGACAAGGTGGTTATCTCTGGATTAGTACCTGAACCATGCGCAGATGGGTGTAGGGTAAATAGGATTAAAGAGATGAATGTTTGGCTCAGGGATTGGTGTGGGAGGAATGGGTTTGAATTTATGGGGCATTGGCACCAGTATTGGGGCAGGTGGGACCTGTTCAGATGGGATGGTCTTGGTCTGAACCGTGCTGGGACCAGAATCCTGGCGAATTGTACAACTAGGACTGTAGATAGGGCTTTAAACTAATGGGGGGGGAAGGTGCAGGGGTGGGAGAAATTACAATGTCTAAAGTAAAAGAGAGGGTACGGGTGCAGGAAAATGTTGAGGATGTCCCAATAATAAAGGGAGTAGGGGGCATGAGAAAGGTTGGTAGCGTTCCTTCAAATAGGGTCCAGATAAAGGCTGGGATAAAAACACTTTACCTGAATGCACGAAACATTCGGAACAAAGTGAATGAGCTGGTGGAGCAGATCAGCACAAATGGATATGATCTGGTGGCCATTACGGAAACGTGGTTGCAGGGTGACAGGGACTGGGAGCTGAATGTCCAGGGGTATCAAGTGTTTAGGAAGGATAGACGGGAGGAATAAGGGGGAGGGGTAGCCCTGCTGATTAAGGATAATATCAGGGCGGTAGTAAGGGAAGATATAGGCTCCAAAGAGCAGAACGTGGAATCGTTGTGGGTGGAGATAAGGAACAGTAAGGGGAGGAAGACGCTGGTGGGTGTGGTCTGTAGGCCCTCAAATAATAACTTGGAGGTGGGGCAGGCTATAAACACACAAATAAATGATGCGTGCAGGAATGGGACGGTGATAATTATGGGGGATTTCAATCTACACATTGATTGGTTGACCCATGTCGGACGCGGTGGGCTTGAAGAAGAGTTCTTGGAATGCTGTCGGGATAGTTTCCTTGAACAGTGTGTGACGGAACCAACGAGGGAGCGAGCTATCTTAGATCTGGTGTTGTGTAACGAGGCAGGAAGAATTAGGGATCTTGTTGTGAGGGATCCTCTTGGGACGAGCGATCATTGTAATGGTTGAGTTTTTGATGCAGATGGAGGATGAGAAAGTAGGGTCCCGGACCTGCGTCCTCTGTTTGAACAGAGGGGAGCATGATAGGATGAGAGAGGAATTGGCGAATGTAGATTGGGGGCGCAGATTGGTCGGTAGGACTGCTGAGGAACAGTGGAGGATCTTTAAGGAGATCTTTTTCGGTGCTCAGCAGAAATATATTCCAATGGTAAAGAAGGAATGTAGGAGAAGGGATAACCAGCCGTGGTTATCGAAGGAAATAAAGGAGAGTATTAAATTAAAAGCTGATGCGTTTAGAGTGGCTAAGAGTAGTGGGCGAGTAGGAGAGGTTTAAAAATCAACAAAGAATGACTAAGAAGTTGATAAAGAAAGGAAGGATAGACTATGAAGCTAAACTAGCACTAAATATAAAAAGGGACAGTAAGAGTTTTTACAAATATATAAAGAGGAGGCTGGCTAGAGTGAATGTTGGACCCTTAGAGGATGAGAGGGGGGATTTAGTGGTGGGAGATGAGGAAATGGCTGAGGCCTTAAATAAGTTTTTTGCCTCGGTCTTCACAGAGGAGGACGCGAATAGTTTGTCGGATATTAAAGATGGAAGGATGGTAGGAGTTGAGGGCCTGAATGCGATTGCTGTCACTAGAGAGGTAGTGCTTGATCGACTAGCGGGACTGATGGTGGACAAGTCCCCAGGACTGGATGGAATGCACCCCAGGGTTCTGAAGGAAATGGCAGAGGTGATAGTAGACGCCTTAGTGATTATTTACCAAAATTCACTGGATTCTGGGGAAGTGTCAGAAGATTGGAAAACAGCTAATGTTACGCTGCTGTTTAAAAAAGGTAGCAGACAAAAGGCAGGGAATTATAGGCCAGTTAGTTTAACGTCTGTTGTTGGAAAAATGCTAGAATCCGTCATCAAAGAAGAAATAGCGAGGCACCTAGAGAGGAATTGTTTGATAGAGCAGACGCAGCATGGATTCGTTAAGGGGAAGTCGTGTTTGACAAATTTATTGGAATTCTATGAGGATGTGACTAGTGCGGTAGACAGAGGGGAACCGGTGGATGTGGTGTTTCTCGATTTTCAGAAGGCGTTTGATAAGGTGCCTCACAAAAGGTTGCTTTAGAAGCTTAAGGGGTATGGAGTTGGGGGTAAGGTGTTAGCGTGGATAGAGGATTGGTTGTCAAATAGGAGGCAGAGAGTTGGTATCAATGGGTGCTATTCGGATTGGCGGATGGTGACTAGTGGAGTGCAGCAGGGATCGGTGCTGGGGCCTCAGCTATTTACCATTTATATAGATGATCTGGAGGAGGGGGCTGAGTGTAGGGTGTCAAAATTTGCTGATGACACAAAGATGAGTGGAAAAGCAAACTGTGCGGAGGGTTTGGAAAGTCTGCAGAGGGATCTGGATAGGCTAAGCGAGTGGGCGAGGACCTGGCAGATGGAGTACAATGTTAGCAAGTGTGAGGTTATCCACTTTGGCAGGAATAATAGTAGGAGGGATTACTATTTAAAGGGCAAAAAGCTACAGCATGCTATGGTACAGAGGGACCTGGGGGTCCTTGTGCACGAGTTGCAAAAACCCAGTCTGCAGGTGATCAAGAAGGCGAATGGGATGCTGGCCTTTATAGCGAGGAGGATGGAATATAAAAGCAGGGAGGTCTTGCTGCAACTGTACAGGGCACTGGTGAGGCCGCAGCTGGAGTACTGTGTGCAGTTTTGGTCGCCGCACTTGCGCAAGGATATATTGGCCTTGGAGGGAGTGCAGAGGAGGTTCACTAGGCTGATACCGGAGATGAGGGGGTTAGACTATGAAGAGAGACTAAATAGACTGGGTCTGTACTTGTTGGAGTTTAGAAGGATAAGGGGGGATCTTATAGAGACGTATAAGATAATGAAGGGGATGGATAGGGTAGAGGTAGAGACATTCTTCCCACTCAGTAAAGACAGTGGGACTAGAGGGCACAGCCTCAAGATAAGGGCGGGGGGGCAGTTTAGAACGGAGTTGAGGAGGAACTTCTTCACTCAAAGGGTGGTGAATCTCTGGAATTCTCTGCCTGTTGAAGTGGTGGAGGCTACCTTGCTAAATATATTTAAGTCACTGGTAGATAGGTTTTTGGTAGGCGAGGGAATTAAGGGTTGAGGGAAGAAAGCGGGAAAGTGGAACTGAGCCACTTCAGATCAGCCATGATCTTATTGAATGGCGGGGCAGGCTCGAAGGGCTAGATGGCCTACTCCTGCTCCTATTTCTTATGTTCTTATGTTCTTTATGTTCTTATACACACTGCAACACACACTATACAATACACACACTGCACAACTCATACACACTGCATCATTCACTGTACGATACACACTGTACAACATATACACACTGTAAGATTCACTGGACAATACACACACTGCAACATGCACTGTACAACACACACACTGCACAAGACACACACACTGCAACACTCACTGTACAACACACACACTGCACAACACACACACACTGCAACACTCGCTGTACAGTACACACACTGCAACACTCGCTGTACAGTACACACACTGCAACACTCGCTGTACAGTACACACACTGCAACACTCGCTGTACAGTACACACACTGCAACACTCGCTGTACAGTACACACTGCAACACTCGCTGTACAGTACACACACTGCACAAGACACACACACTGCAACACTCACTGTACAACACACACACTGCACAACACACACACACTGCAACACTCGCTGTACAGTACACACACTGCAACACTCGCTGTACAGTACACACACTGCAACACTCGCTGTACAGTACACACACTGCACAAGACACACACACTGCAACACTCACTGTACAACACACACACTGCACAACACACACACACTGCAACACTCGCTGTACAGTACACACACTGCAACACTCGCTGTACAGTACACACACTGCACAAGACACACACACTGCAACATTCACTGTACAACACACACACACTGCACAATACACACACTGCAAGACACATTGTACAATGCACACACTGCACAACACACACACACTCACTGCAAAGCACACTGGACAATACACACACTGCAACATTCACTGTACAACATACACACTGCACAACTCATACATACTGCAACACACACTGGTCAATACACACACACACTGGACAATAGACACTGCAACACACATCTACTACTAATACACACTGCAACAAACACTTTACAACATGCACACACACTGCAACACGCACTGTACAATACACACACACTGCAATACACACTGTACAATACACACACTGCACAACACACACTGTACAACATACACACATTGCAACACACACGGTACAATACACACATTGCAACACACACGGTACAATACACACTGTATAGCACACACTGTACAATACACGCACTGAAACACACACTGTACATCATACACACTGCAACACACACTGTATATTAAACACACTGCGACACACACTGTACAACGCACACACTGCACCGCACACTAAAATACATACACACTGCAATACACTCTACAATACACATACACTGTAACACGACACTAAACAACACACACTGCAATACACACTTTATCAGACACAGAGCAAACAATTGTACATCACACACACTTCAACACACTGTACAACACAGACACTACAACACACACTGTACAATGCATATACTCCAAAACACACTGCGCAACACACACAATGAACACACTGTACAACATATATACTGTACCCCCCCCCCCACACACACACACACACACACACACACACACTCTCTCTTCCCAAATCTTAGTACTGCACTCTGTGTTCCCAAATTATTCACACTTTCATTTGTTGTCCCCCCTTCCACACAGTCAAATGAAATGATTGGAAAAAGATACTGGTGCTGCTGAGTCAAAATTGTAACTAGATTGTTGTAAAAACAAACGGGACCCAATGTAAAGATTTCCTGGTCTGTTTTTCATGATGCGGCAAAAAAAAGCCAGGTGCTGAAGTTTCCCAATCAGCCACTTTAGGGGGCAATGGGAATAAAGAAAGGGGTAAGGTGTTCTCACATTGTGTGTGAGGGGAGCAGGCGGGAATATAACAATAATGGAACTGCTCCTTCAAATAACTCCTTTTCTCATTCTTTCCTGGCATGTGAATTATAGAACCCTACAGTGCAGAAAGAGGCCCTTTGGCCCATCGAGTCTGCACCAAACACAATCCCACCCAGGCCCTACCCCCCATATCCCTACATATTATACCCACTAATCCCTCTAACCTACACATCCCTGGACACTAAGGGACAATTTCTTAGCACGGCCAATTGACCTAACCCGCACATCTTTAGACTGTGGGAGGAAACCCATGCAGACACGAGGAGAATGTGCAAACTCCACACAGACAGTGACCCGAGCTGGGAATCGAACCCAGGACCCTGGAGCTGTGAAGCAGCAGTGCTAACCACTGTACTACCGTGTCACCCATGTGGCTGTTGCTGGCTAAGCCAGCATTTATTACCCGACCCTAATTCCCCTTGAGAAGGTGGTGGTGAACCACCGCCTTGAACCGCTGCAATCCATGTGGTGTAGCTATACCCACTGTGCTGTTAGGGAGGGAGTTCCAGGGTTTTGACCAGGCAATAGTGAAGGAACGGCGATATGGAAAAGTGTGAGGTGATTCACTTTGGAAAGAGTAACAGGATTACAGAGTATTGGGCTAATGGAAGGACTCTCGGTAGTGTCGACGAGCAGAGAGATCTCGGGGAACATGTGCATAGATCCCTGAAAGTTGGCACCCAGGTTGATAAGGTTGTTAAGAAGGTGTACGGTGTGTTAGCTTTTATTGGTAGAGGGATTGAATTTCGGAGCCGTGAGATCATGTTACAACTGTACAAAACTCTGGTGCGGCCGCACTTGGAGTATTGCATACAGTTCTGGTCGCCACATTATAAGAAAGATGTGGAGGCATTGGAAAGGGTGCAGAGGAGGTTTACCAGGATGTTGCCTGGTATGGTGGGAAGGTCTTATGAGGAAAGGCTGAGGGACTTGAGGTTGTTTTCATTAGAGAGAAGAAGGTTAAGAGGTGACCTGATTGAGGCATACAAGATGATCAGAGGATTAGATAGGGTGGACAGTGAGAGCATTTTTCCTCGGATGGTGATGGCTAACACGAGGGGACATAGCTTTAAATTGAGGGGTGATAATTATAGGACGGATGTCAGAGGTAGGTTCTTTACTCAGAGGGTAGTAAGGGCGTGGAATGCCCTGCCTGCAGCAGTTGTGGACTCGCCAACTTTAAGGGCGTTCAAATGGTCAGTGGATAGGCATATGGATAACATTGGAATAGTTTAGGTTAGAGGGTCATTAGATTGGTTCCACTGGTCGGTGCAACATTGAGGGCCAAAGGGCCTGTACTGCGCTGTAATGTTCTATGTTCTACATTTCCAAGTCAGGATGGTGAGGGATTTACAGGGGAGCTTACAATTGTGGATAATGTTGCCATGTTGTCCCTGTCCTTCCAGATGGGAGAGTTAGCAGGTTTTGGAGATGTGGTCAAAGGGTCTTTGGTGCCCTGCATCTTGTAGGTAATACACACTGCTGCTACTGAGCGTTAGTGTCAAAGGAAGTGAATGTTTACAGTTGTGGATGGGTACCAATCATGCAGTTGCTTTGTCTGGGAAAGTGTCAAGCTTCTTTAGTGTTATTGGAGCTGCATCCATCCAGGAAAGGGTAGAGGACTCCATCACCCTTCTGACTTGTCCCTCATAGATTGATGGACAAGCTTCGGGGAGTCAGGATGAGAGCTAATCACGATACAGTTCACAGCCTCCTGACGGACAAAATAAAGTTTATTTATTAGTGTCACAAGTAGGCTTAAATTAACACTGCGCTGTGAAAATCCCCCACTCCAGTGCTTGTTCGGGTACACTGAGGGAGAATTTAACACGGCCAAAACACCTAACCAGTCTTTGGACTGTGGGAGGAAACTGGAGCACCCGGAGGAAACCCACACAGACCCGGGAAGCTCCGCACAGTCACCCAAGCCGGGAACTGAACCTAGGTCCCTGGTACTGTGAGGCAACAGTGCTAATCGTTCCGCCACCGTGCCATCTCTTGCTGCCATGTTATTTACATACCAGATCCAGTTCAATTCATGGTCATAATAAACCCAAAATGTTGATCGTGGGGGATTCAGCAACGGTGATGGATATCTTACTGCAGGTGTACAGGATCTTGGTAAAACTGCACCTGGAGAATTGTGTGCAGTTTTGGTCTCTTTACCTAGGAAAGGGTATACTTGCCACAGACAGAGTGCAGGGAAGGTTCACCGGACTGATTCCTGGGAGGGAATGACAAGAGATTTGGTCAATTGGGCCGGAGTTTACAAGGATGAGCCTTCCATCCTGTACCTGCTGGTGCTGGACCTGTACCTTCTTGGGCACTGTCTTCCCTTCAAGACTGATGCACTAAGATGTCCAACAAGGGGAACACCTTTTATAGCCCTTGTGGGCAAACCTGGCAAAGGTGTATTTGTGGCATTTTTGGAACATTTTAAAGTCAAGGAATGTTCTTGGACTGATTCCTGGGATGGCAGGACTGATGCACAAGGAGAGATTGAGTCAGTTAGGATTACACTCGCTGGTGTTCAGAAGAGTGAAGCAGGGAGGATCCGAGAGAAACCAATAAAATTCTAACAGGACGAGGCAGAAAGGAAGTTTCCGATGGTGGAGGGGTCCAGAACCAGGGATTACAGTCTAAGGATATGGGATAAAGCTTTCAGGACTGAGATGAGGGGAGATCTCTTCACCCAGAGAGTGATGAGCCTGTGGAATTCACTACTACAGAAAGCATTTGAGGCCAGAACATTGTATGTTTTCAAGCAGGAATGCGCTATATCCCTTGGGGCTAAAGGGATATAGGGGGGATCAGGCTATTGCATTGGTTCATCAGCCACGTTCAAAATGAATCGTGGAACAGGCTCAAAGAGCCAAACAGCCCCCTCCTGCTTCTATTTTCAATGTTTCTAACCTGCCCATGTAATGCGAGACTGGAGTCATGTTTGTCAGACCCGGTTAGCGGGCGTGGTTCTCTTCCGCGACGGGCATTAATGAACCAGTTTTTACAACAGCCCAGCAGATTTCAACTGTAAATCTCCTCTAAGGTGAGCTGACAAATCATGCGACTTATTGAACTAATTTTGATTTGGCCTGAAAGGAATGTGAGCCTGAGGCACTTCAGCCAGCCCAGCCCTACACACAGTCCTCTACCTCAATAACATGGTCTATCTCCATCTCAAAACCCAACCTGTCCACTAGACTTTTAGTACGAAGTCTCACAACACCAGGTTAAAGTCCAACAGGTTTATTTGATAGTAAACGCCACAAGCTTTCGGAACGCTGTTCCTTCATCAGATGAGTGGAAAGTTCTGATCACAAACAGACAGACACAGTTTACAGAATACGGATCAGAATGCAAGTCTTTACAGCTAATCAAGTCTTCAAGGTGCAGACAATGCGAGTGGAGATAGCGTTAAGCATAGGGTAAAGAGATGTGTATTGTCTCCAGACAGGACAGTAAGTGAGATGTTGCAAGTTCAGGCAAGTCATGGGGGTAACAGACAGTGTGACATGAACCCCAGATCCCAGTTGAGGCCGTCCTCATGTATGTGGAACTTGGCTATCAAGTTCACATGAGGACGGATCAGCCGGGATCTTGGGTTCATGTCACGCTGTCTGTAACCCCCATGACTTGCCTGGGTTTGCAACATCTCACTTACTGTCCTGTCTGGAGACAATACACATCTCTTTACCCTGTGCTTAATGCTCTCTCCACTCACATTGTCTGCGCCTTTAAGACTTGATTAGCCGTAAAGACTTGCATTCTAATCAGTATTCTGTAAACTGTGTGTGCCATTATATCCCCTTCTCTGAAGTGTACTCCACTCACCTGACAAAGGAACAGTGTTCCCGAAAGCTTGTGGCATTTACTATCAAATAAACCTGTTGGACTCTAACCCGGTGTTGTGAGACTTCTTACTGTGTTTACCCCAGTCCAACGCCAGCATGTTGACTTTAACCCAGCTCCCTAACCCTCACACCAGGGCTCAGTGCCTGTTCTTTGACACATTTCCTCCCGTAAAGGTCTTTGGGGCCTTCTGTAAACGTAAGTTGCTGCTGGAACAGTTTTGTTTGCGACACATTTGTAACATACGAAACAACAGGAAGATTGGAACCCACACCCCGGCCCGAGGCAAACATGCCAACAAAAGCAAGGCTACTCGCAATTCCAAATAGAACAGAATTTCCCCTCGGGGCAATTCGAAAATCAACTGAGCAAAGATTGTCACAAAAGAATGTTCGTTTGTGGTGTGAGTGAACATAAGAAATAGGAGCAGGAGTAGGCCATCTAGCCCCTCGAGCCTGCCCCGCCATTCAATAAGATCATGGCTGATCTGTCGTGGCTCAGTTCCACATTCCCGCCCTCTCCCCATAACCCTTAATCCCCTCTCTTATCAAAAACCCATCAACCCGCGTCTTAAATATATTTAGCGAGGCAGCCTCCACCACTTCAACGGGCAGAGAATTCCAGAGATTCACCACCCTTTGAGTGAAGAAGTTCCTCCTCAACTCCGTTCTAAACCGCCCCCCCTTTATCTTCAGGCTGTGCCCCCTAGTCCTACTGTCCTTTCTGAGCGGCAAGAGCCTCTCCACCTCTATCCTATCCATCCCATTCATCATCTTATATGTCTCAATGAGATCTCCCCTCATTCTTCTAAACTCTAACAAGTACAAGCCTAGTTTATTCAGCCTCTCCTCATAGCTCAACCCCCTCAACTCCAGAATCAGCCTAGTAAACCTCCTCTGCACTCCCTCCAAGGCCAAAATATCCTTGCGTAAGTGCGGCGACCAAAACTGCACACAGTACTCCAGCTGCGGCCTCACCAATGCCCTATACAGCTGCAGCAAGACCTCCCTACTTTTATATTCAATCCCCCTTCGCTATGAAGGCCAGCATCCCATTCGCCTTCCTGACCACCTGCTGCACCTGCAGGCTGGGTTTTTGCGACTCATGCACAAGGACCCCGAGGTCCCTCTGCACGGTCGCCTGCTGCAGTTTTTCGCCATGTAAGTAATAGTCCTTCCTACCATTCTTCCTACCAAAGTGGACAACTTCACACTTGCCAACATTAAATTCCATTTGCCATTTCCTGGCCCATTCGCCCAGCCTATCTAGATCCTTCTGCAGACTCTCCACACCCTCCGCACAATTTGCCGTTCCACCAATCTTGGTGTCATCAGCAAATTTCGACACCATACACTCGGTTCCCTCCTCCAGATCATCTATATAAATGGTAAATAGCTGAGGCCCCAGCACCGACCCCTGGGGTCACTAGTCACCAACCGCCAATCCGAATAGCACCCATTGACCCCCACTCTCTGCCTCCTATTTGACAACCAATCCTCTATCCACGCTAACACCCTACCCCCAACTCCATGCCCCCTTACCTTCTGTAATAACCTCTTGTGAGGCACCTTGTCAAACGCCTTCTGAAAATCAAGAAACACCACGTCCACCGGCTCTCCTCTATCCACCGCCCTAAACACATCCTCAAATCAGATTGGAGAATGTGGTCATATTTTGTGCATCTTCCAACTCATTGTCCGGGAACTTTTTCTACAGGAACGATTGACACGTTCAAAATCTCAGCCATCTTGCAACTCGGTGGCACAGTGGTTAGCACTCAGGGTGCCGGGGATCCAGCTTCCATTCCCGGCTTGGGTCACCATCTGTGCGGAATCTGCACGTTCTCCCAGTGTCTGCGTGGGTTTCCTTCGGGTGTTCCGGTTTTCCCCCCCCCCCACGAGTCCGAAAGACGTGCTGGCAAGGTGGGATTGGCCGTGCTGAATCAGCGTATCCAAACAGGTGCCGGGGTGCGGCAACTTGGGAATTTCCATAGTAACTTCATTACAGTGTTAACGTAACCCTATTTGTGACTAATAAATAAACTTTTAAAATGTTTCTTAAAAGTTTAAAGGGAACATTGGGGGGGGGGGGTGGTGCTTCTTCACGCAGAGCGTGTTGGGAGTGTGGAATGAGCTGCCGGAGCAGCAGGTGGTCAGGAAGGCGAATGGGATGCTGGCCTTCATAGCGAGGGGGATTGAATATAAAAGTAGGGAGGTCTTGCTGCAGCTGTATAGGGCATTGGTGAGGCCGCAGCTGGAGTACTGTGTGCAGTTTTGGGCGCCGTACTTATGCAAGGATATTTTGGCCTTGGAGGGAGTGCAGAGGAGGTTTACTAGGCTGATGCCGGAGTTGAGGGGGTTGAGCTGTGAGGAGAGGCTGAATAAACTAGGCTTGTACTCGTTAGAGTTTAGAAGAATGAGGGGAGATCTCATTGAGACGTATAAGATGATGAATGGGATGGATAGGATAGAGGTGGAGAGACTCTTCCCGCTCAGAAAGGACAGTAGGACTAGGGGGCACAGCCTCAAGATAAAGGGGGTGCGGTTTAGAACGGAGTTGAGGAGGAACTTCTTCACTCAAAGGGTGGTGAATCTCTGGAATTCTCTGCCCGTTGAAGTGGTGGAGGCTACCTCGCTAAATGTTTTTAAGAAGCGGGTTGATGGGTTTTTGATAAGTGAGGGGATTAAGGGTTATGGGGAGAGGGCAGGAATGTGGAACTGAGCCACGACAGATCAGCCATGATCTTATTGAATGGCGGGGCAGGCTCGAAGGGCTAGATGGCCGACTCTTTCTCCTATTTCTTACGTTCTTATGTTAATACGGGGTCACTTTTAACACTGAAGTAGAGCTTGGACGGGTTCATGGGTGAGAGGGGTGTGGAGGGATATGGTTCAAGTGCAGGTCAATGGTTTGGCACAGACAAGAAGGGCCAAAAGGCCTATTTCTGAGCTGTAATTTTCTATGGTTCTATAGCTCTGCCCCTAGTGTGACTGAAACACCTGTTCACAGCTGCAACGATTGAGAATGCATCGGGGAGCTCCCTGACTCCCCTGATGGGGTCTGCCTCGTCCGATTTTCCTCGATACTCTGTACCTGGAGGATTCAACACATGCCAGTCAGGACAACAGAGACTCTGCACTGATTTTCTTCTCAGGCACTGGGAATCCGAACGGGAAGAAAACAAAGCATGCTGGAAATACTCAGCAGGTCTGGCAGTGTCGGTGGAGAGACAGAGAGAGAGAGAGACTCCAGACGGAATACTCTGGTCTCGTTCACTCCGCTGCCATGAGTAGCGAGGAGGGAGAGTTTGGCACTCAGCCGAATCTCCACTTACTGCAGCGGGACTGGAGAATCCCAGCCTCGGGCGAGGTTGGAGAATTCTGGCCTGGATTAACGGGAGTCATACGCACTTAATTTGACCGGTCGCCTATCTGCTCATTGTCATCAGTGCTGCTCCGCAGTGTTTTTCTTTTAATTTAATCAAATCGAATATTTACACTGAGCAAACCAAGAAGTCAAACTGCTTAAGTTCCTTCATTTTGATTTAAATTTGCAGACGGTGAAATAAATGTCTTAAAGCAGAAGATAAAATAGATAATCAAACTTCAGAACATGTAGAATTTTAATCAGTGGGTGGCACGATGGCACAATGGTTCGCACTGCTGCCTCATGGCACCAGGGACCTGGGTTCAATTCCAGCCTTAGGTCACTGTCTGGGCGCAGAGTTTGCACATTCTCCCCATGTCTGTGTGGATTTCCTCGCACAGTCTGAAAGACGTGCTGGTTGGGTGCATTGAACCGAGCAGGCGCTAGAGCGCGGGGACCGGGGGAATTTCATGGTAACTACACTGCAGTGTCAATGTAAACCTTACTAGTGACTAATAAATAAACTTTACTTCAACTTTACTTTTTAATTGGTTGCCTGGTTTGCGACATGTTCAGTCCACTGAACCTGAGACACCGCTCAAAGAGGTCACGGATCATCTGCAGCTTAACTTCACCTTTGCTCCATTTTCCTTAACCTCAAATCCTTTTGTGGATGATGATCTATCAGAGTCAGTTTAAAATTAACAATTGATCTAGTTCGCATCAAACACCAATTGCGCAAGAGGCACCTACATTGCTACCGTAGAAGTATTTTACTTCAAAAATATATAAACACGTGGCGAAAAACTGCAGCAGGCAACGGTGCAGAGGGACCTTGGGGTCCTTGTGCATAAGTCGCAAAAACCCAGCTTGCAGGTGCAGCAGGTGGTCAGGAAGGCGAATGGGATGCTGGCCTTCATAGCGAGGGGGATTGAATATAAAAGTAGGGAGGTCTTGCTGCGGCTGTATAGGGCATTGGTGAGGCCGCAGCTGGAGTACTGTGTGCAGTTTTGGGCGCCGTACTTACGCAAGGATATTTTGGCCTTGGAGGGAATGCAGAGGAGGCTGATGCCGGAGTTGAGGGGGTTGAGCTATGAGGAGAGGCTGAATAAACTAGGCTTGTACTCGTTAGAGTTTAGAAGAATGAGGGGAGATCTCATTGAGACGTATAAGATGATGAATGGGATGGATAGGATAGAGGTGGAGAGACTCTTCCCGCTCAGAAAGGACAGTAGGACTAGGGGGCACAGCCTCAAGATAAAGGGGGGGCGGTTTAGAACGGAGTTGAGGAGGAACTTCTTCACTCAAAGGGTGGTGAATCTCTGGAATTCTCTGCCCGTTGAAGTGGTGGAGGCTGCCTCGCTAAATATTTTTAAGACGCGGGTTGATGGGTTTTTGATAAGCGAGGGGATTAAGGGTTATGGGAAGAGGGCGGGAATGTGGAACTGAGCCACGACAGATCAGCCATGATCTTATTGAATGGCGGGGCAGGCTCGAAGGGCTAGATGGCCGACTCCTGCTCCTATTTCTTATGTTCTTATGTCATTTATTCTTGCAACCCACTTTGGGACACCCTAAGGTCGTGAATGATTCCTTATATAAATATTTGGCTTTCTTTGTATGGTATGTACAATGTTGTATGACATTGAGTTGAGTTTAACAAACACAAATACTAAGTGGCAATATTTTCTCTTGCTGTCTCAATCAAGGTCAGTTGTCAAGTTGACAATTTACGGCCTCGCTAATTAATGCAGGTTTAACAGGGAGCTAAATATTATCTTTCTTCCATGTCATCCATGCCTCAGTGGTGCCTCTGAGTCAGCAGGCGATAGGTACAAGCTCCCATACCTGAAACCTGAGCACCTCATGTCAGACAATACTCAGGGCAGTGTGGAGGGGTCATCTTTCAGATGATTTGTTGTATGCATTCCCCCTTTGAACCGGATGTAAAAAGATCACACAATGCCATTCAGAAAAGGACAGGAGGATTCCACCAAACCCCCTCCCCCTGCCCCGCCACCTTGGATGGATACGTTATGGGCGGCACGGTGGCACAGTGGTTAGCACTACTGCCTCACAACACCATGGACCCGGGTTCGATTCCCGGCTTGGGTCACTGTCTGTGTGGAGTCTTCACGGGTTTCCTTCGGGAGCTCCGGTTTCCTCCCGGCGCTCCGGTTTCCTCCCATAGTTCCATAGGAATCCTACAGTGCAGAAAGAGGCCCTTCGGCCCATCGAGTCTGCACCGACCACAATCCCACCCAGGCTCTACCCCCACATCCCTACATATTTTACCCTTTAAGCATCCCAGGATACGATACTAAGGGGCAATTTCTTAGCATGGCCAATCAACCTAACCCGCACATCTTTGGACTGTGGGAGGAAACCGGAGTACCCGGAGGAAACCCACGCAGACACGAGGAGAACGTGCAAACTCCACACAGACAGTGACCCGAGCCGGGAATCGAACCCAGGTCCCTGGAGCTGTAAAGCAGCAGTGCTAACCACTGCTACCGTGCCGCCCTCTTCAAAAGACACGTTGGTTAGGGCGCATTGACCAGGCTAAATTCTCCCTCAGTGTAACCCGAACAGGAGTGTGACGACTAGGGGTTTTCACAGTAACTTAATTGCAGTGTTAATGTAAGCCTACCCGTGACACTAATAATTAAACTTGAACAATAAGATCGCATTCCACAGCTCATTGCAATGATGTGATGGCTTTCTTCTCCATATTTAGATCAAGGCTGTTATGAGTAACACATAGTAACTTCATTGCAATGGAAATGGAATTTTAAACTTAACAATTATCCCTCAGCCAAGTTAGACTGCCTCATTGCTGTTTTGATGTGGATATGCCAGCGTTGGACTGGGGTAAACACAGTAAAAAGTCTGACAACACCAGGTTTTAGCCCAACCGATTTATTTGATAGTAAACTCACTAGCTTTCGAGGGGTTTCCCTCTTCTTCAGGTGAATGGAGAGTTCTGGCCTCGGACAGAGCATATAAAGCACAACTCTGGCGAGGTGTTCGTCTTCATCATGAAGACTGGATCTTCAACATATCATTGATGAAGACGAACATCTCGCCAGGGCCATCCCCACACCCCCACTTCTTGCCTTCAGACACCCACACAACCTCAAACAGACCATTGTTCGCAGCAAACTACCCAGCCTTCAGGAGAACAGTGACCACAATACCACACAACCCTGCCACAGCAACCTCTGCAAGACATGCCGGATCATCAACATGGATACCATCATCACACGTGAGAATACCGTCCACCAGGTACATGGTAAATATTTTTGCAACTCGGCCAACATTGTCTACCTGATACGTTGCAAGAAAGGATGTCCCGAAGCATGGTACATTGGGGAGACCATGCAGACGCTACGACAACGGATGAATGAACATCGCTCGACAATCACCAGGCAAGACTGTTCCCTTCCTGTTGGCGAACACTTCAGTGGTCACAGGCATTCAGCCTCTGACCTTCGGGTAAGCATTCTCCAAGGCGGCCTTCACGACACACGACAGCGCAGAGTCGCTGAGCAGAGACTGATAGCCAAGTTCCGCACACATGAGGACGGTCTCAACAGGGATCTTGGGTTCATGTCGCACTATCTGTAACCCCCGTGACTTGCCTGGGTTTGCAAAACCTCACTTACTGTACTGTCTGGAGACAATACACATCTCTTTAACCTGTGATCAGTGCTCCTTCCACACACATTGTCAGCCACTTTAGGACTTGAACAGCAGGTTAGGTGTAAAGGTTCGCATTCTAATCAGCAATCTGTAAACTGTCTGTGCTTTATATGCTCTGTCTGAGGCCAGAACTCTCCATTCACCTGAAGAAGGGGGAATCCCCTCAAGTTTACTATCAAATAAATCAGTTAGACTAAAACCTGGTGTTGGACTTTTTACAGTCATTGCTGTTTGCAAGGTGCTAACTGGCTGTAGGTGTTTCCCTCTTGTATAATAAGAACATAAGAAATAGGAGCAGGAGTCGGCCATCTAGCCCTTCGAGCCTGCCCCGCCATTCAATAAGATCATGGCTGATCTGTCGTGGCTCAGTTCCACTTTCCCGCCCTCTCCCCATAACCCTTAATCCCCTCTCTTATCAAAAACCCATCAACCCGCGTCTTAAATATATTTAGCGAGGCAGCCTCCACCACTTCAACGGGCAGAGAATTCCAGAGATTCACCACCCTTTGAGTGAAGAAGTTCCTCCTCAACTCCGTTCTAAACCGCCCCCCCTTTATCTTGAGGCTGTGCCCCCTAGTCCTACTGTCTTTTTTGAGCGGGAAGAGTCTCTCCACCTCTATCCTATCCATCCCAGTCATCATCTTATACGTCTCAATGAGATCTCCCCTCATTCTTCTAAACTCTAACGAGTACAAGCCTAGTTTATTCAGCCTCTCCTCATAGCTCAATCCCCTCAACTCCGGCATCAGCCTAGTAAACCTCCTCTGCACTCCCTCCAAGGCCAAAATATCCTTGCGCAGGTGCGGCGCCCAAAACTGCACACAGTACTCCAGCTGCGGCCTCACCAATGCCCTATACAGCCGCAGCAAGACCTCCCTACTTTTATATTCAATCCCCCTCGCTATGAAGGCCAGCATCCCATTCGCCTTCCTGACCACCTGCTGCACCTGCAAGCTGGGTTTTTGCGACTCATGCACAAGGACCCCGAGGTCCCTCTGCACCGTCGCCTGCTGCAGTTTTTCGCCACGTAAGTAATAGTCCTTCCTACCATTCTTCCTACCAAAGTGGACCACCTCACACTTGCCAACATTAAATTCCATTTGCCATTTCCTGGCCCATTCGCCCAGCCTATCTAGATCCTTCTGCAGACTCTCCACACCCTCCGCACAATTTGCCTTTCCCCCAATCTTGGTGTCATCAGCAAATTTCGACACCCTGCACTCGGTTCCCTCCTCCAGATCATCTATATAAATGGTAAATAGCTGAGGCCCCAGCACCGACCCCTGGGGCACCCCACTAGTCACCAACCGCCAATCCGAATAGCACCCATTGACCCCCACTCTCTGCCTCCTATTTGACAACCAATCCTCTATCCACGCTAACACCCTACCCCCAACTCCATGTCCCCTGACCTTCTGACAGTCATTAGCAATCCATCGGCTGTAAATCACTTGGTGACATCACGAAAGGTGTTAACGTGAACAATCTCTTTTGTACGAATTAAGCTGTCACCAATGATAGAATTGAACAAAAAGAGACAATTTTCCACATCGCATGGGTCAACAGTACAGCAGCAAACACCACGGGCAAAATCCACATTCTCAATGGAAAGTGCCGGTTATGAGTTTGGACACGTGGCCCAAAACATTCTTTGATTCTCAAAATAACTCCCATTGTACACGTGCTAAAGTCAATCAATCCTTCCTGAAGCTGCCTAAATCCTGACTGCTGCTTCTGCCGTTGATTGAAAGTTGCCCGAGTGCCGGGCAGCCAGTGGAAAGTCGTGGAGGACGTTTGAGAAATGTTTAAGCAGCTGCGAAGAGCAAAACTAGGGGAGAGGGGAATTGGACAAATGTGGTCTTTGTGAAGGACAGAGGGTCAAGGTGAACAATGTCCAGCTGTCTGCAGCCAGTTGCTCCGAGCTCAGCAGCTTCCTCTGACCAACAAGGCGAGGAGGGAGGAGGGAAATAATTGGCCAACGTAAAGAGGATTGCAATGATGTTTAGATGTGTAGAAGATTGAGGGGAGATTTGATAGAGGTGGATAAGATTTTGATGGGTGTAGATAGAGCGAATGCAAGCAGGCTTTTACCACTGAGGCTAGAGGAGAAAAACAACCAGAGGGCATGGGTTAAGGGTGAAAGGAGAGAAGTTTAAAGGGAATATAAGGGGGGGGATTCTTCAAGCAAAGAGTGGTGGGAGTGTGGAATGAGCTGCCGCATAAATGTGGGGTCACTTTTAACACTTAAGAAAAACTTGGATGGGTTCATGGATGAGAGGGGTGTGGAGGGATATGGTCTAAGTGCAGGTCAGTGGCAAAAAAAATGGTTCGGCACAGACAAGGGGGGCCAAAAGGCCTGTTTCTGTGCTGTCATTTTCTATGGTTCTATAGTTCTCTATGGTTTAAAGCACATGGTTCCATAAAATGTGAGACGACAAGGTCTTACACTCATGGGAATGTAACTGACAGAGATGTTCAATATTTAATATTTAATGTCTGGTATTTGTAGGGGAAAGTTCCATTGGCACTGTAGGGTTCCATGAGCAGGGTGTGAAAGAGACTGGACAATACACACACACTGCAACATACACAGTTCCTATTGGCGAAGGGACAGAGGCAATAGGAAGTGTTAAAGTTTATTTATTAGTCACAAGTAGGCTTGCATTAACGCTGCAATGAAGTTACTGTGAAAATCTCCTTGTCACCACACTCCGGTGCCTGTTTGAGTCAATGTGCCTAACCAGCACGTCTTTTGGACTGTGGGAGGAAATCGGAGCACCTGGAGGAAACCCACGCAGGCATGGGGAGAACATGCAGACTCCACACAGACAGTGACCCAAGCCGGGAGTTGAACTCAGGTCCCTAGTGCTGTGAGGTAGCAGTGCTAACCACTGCGCCACCGTACCAACTGTGTTATGTCCTGGATCAGCTCCAAGACTGACTCTAAAGTTTTCACGTACTGTGACAGGCCAGAGCTTGTCTGGATGGATGAGCTTCTGTATAAAGTAGGGGTTGTGGGGAGAAGGGGGTTTAAGGTGTAACCATGGGGTGCCCCAGTGTATTCTGATGTGACTTGTTGCCTAGTTTTGCTTTGTAAACGTTCCTGCAAAGCATCTTGGGACATTTTAAAACATGAAAGGAGCTACATAAATCTAAGTTGTTGTTGTTGCGTGTCCTTCAGCCTGTGGTTTGGGAGGTTGTGGGGCACAGTGGGTGGCATCCCTGCCTCTGGACCTGAAACTCCAGGTTCAAGTCTGACCGATGCCAGGACTTGTTGGTCATGAAAGGAGTGTTTGTAATGTGGTTAAAAGGGCTAATAATCAGCTAGGGAATCCTTCCCCCATTCCCCGACTATTCCCCAAAGTGTAAAAAACAGTGTGTGTGTGTGTGTGTGTGTGTGTGTGTGTGCCTGTCTCCATACGTGTGCATCTGTGTTTGTGTCTATGTGTCTGCATGTGTGTGCCTACCTGTGTGTGTGTGTGTGTGTTTATGTGTGTGTGTGCCTGTCTCCATATGTGTGCATCTGTGTTTGTGTCTATGTGTCTGCATGTGTGTGCCTACCTGTGTGTGTGTGTGTGTGTTTATGTGTGTGTGCGCCTGTCTCCATATGTGTGCATCTGTGTTTGTGTCTATGTGTCTGCATGTGTGTGCCTACCTGTGTGTGTGTGTGTGCACCTGTCTCCATGTGTGTGTATGTTGTGTGTGTGCGCGCGCGCCTGTCTCTATGTGTGTGCATGTGTGTCTGTGTATGTGTGCTGCTGTGTTTGTGTCTATGTGTCTGCATGTGTGTGCCTACCTGTGTATGTGTGTGTGCCTGTGTGTGTGTGTGCCTGTCTCCATGTGTGTGCACGTGTCTGTGTATGTGTGCTCTGCATGTGTGTGCCTACCTGTGTATATGTGTGTATGTGACTATCTCCATGTATGTGCATGTGTGTCTCTATGTGTCTGCATGTGTGCCTGTGCATCTGCGTGTCTGCAAATGTCTGTATGTGTCTCCCTCTCTCTTCCCCCGTCTGGACAATCTTCTCGAATTTGGGAGGAATTTCACTGTGAGGTCAGAACAGAATCCCCGTATTGACTCCAACACCCATAATTAACATCTTTATGTACCACAGATCCAGCATGAACCACTTTGTGATGAGGACGCGCTCCCTGGAAGCTTCAGGTCGCAAGCAGATCACATTATGCAACTGGGTCACGCGTCACATATGGTGACTGCATGATCTGTGCTGCTGGCACTCTGCTTTCCAAATTACAGGGGAGCAGAAGTAATCTTTGTTCTGTCTGTGTACAGTCAAACTCTGAAAGATAGGTGATTGTTTGTAGATCTCTCTGAACGGTGCGATTGATCTGAAACTCTGATCTATCCTGAATGAGAAGACTCTGCCTGGGGTGTGGCTGTGAGCAACAGAAAGGATTGCCAACAGCTCAGTGTGACACCTCACCAAAACACCCATATCCCCTCTCTGCTCAGCAATGGTCCCTGCGGATGTCATTGTCAGGAGGAGCTGTCGGTCAGTCAGCCTAGGAATCATCCAGAGAGAAAATAATTAAAACCTTTATCCAGCAGAAACAAGATGTGTGTGTCTCTGTCACTGCCTGAAGTGCCTGTTACTGTTGTACAGATTGATCCAGTTCCTGCAAGCATTGACTGAGCTACCCTGACCCTCAAATGCTTTCAAGGTCAAGTTGCAGGTAACTGTGGAACTCAGTCACAGTGTCTCTTAGCAAATCATTGCTGCCAGGCACCCCCCCCCCCCCGCACACCCTGTTCCATGACATGATCTGTGTACTGGGGAAAAAGGCAAGCTGTCAGCCTGAGTCGTGGACCCACTGGACTCAGACCGCGAGCCCTGTTAGATTCTCAGCTGAATTCCATTCGAGAAATGCTGTCACATCAATCATCGGCTGGTTCTCCCAGTGTGTACCAAACAGAAACCAGCCCGTGATTAGACAAGTGTGAGTGTGTGGGAGGGAGCGAGAGAGGGGAGAGTGTGAGTGTGTGAGGGAAGGGAGAGTGTGAGTGTGTGAGGGAGGGGAGAGTGTGAGTGTGTGAGGGAAGGGAGGGTGTGAGTGTGTGAGGGAAGGGAGAGTGTGTGTGTGAGAGAGGGGAGAGTGTGAGTGTGTGAGGGAGGGGAGAGTGTGAGTGTGTGAGGGAAGGGAGAGTGTGAGTGTGTGAGGGAAGGGAGAGTGTGAGTGTGTGAGAGAGGGGAGAGTGTGAGTGTGTGAGGGAGGGGAGAGTGTGAGTGTGTGAGGGAAGGGAGAGTGTGAGTGTGTGAGGGAAGGGAGAGTGTGAGTGTGTGAGGGAAGGGAGAGTGTGAGTGTGTGAGGGAAGGGAGAGTGTGAGTGTGTGAGGGAAGGGAGAGTGTGAGTGTGTGAGGGAAGGGAGAGTGTGAGTGTGTGAGGGAAGGGAGAGTGTGAGTGTGTGAGAGAGGGGAGAGTGTGAGTGTGTGAGGGAAGGGAGAGTGTGAGTGTGTGAGGGAGGGGAGAGTGTGAGTGTGTGAGGGAAGGGAGAGTGTGAGTGTGTGAGGGAAGGGAGAGTGTGAGTGTGTGAGGGAGGGGAGAGTGTGAGTGTGTGAGGGAAGGGAGAGTGTGAGTGTGTGAGGGAGGGGAGAGTGTGAGTGTGTGAGGGAAGGGAGAGTGTGAGTGTGTGAGGGAGGGGAGAGTGTGAGTGTGTGAGGGAAGGGAGAGTGTGAGTGTGTGAGGGAAGGGAGAGTGTGAGTGTGTGAGGGAGGGGAGAGTGTGAGTGTGTGAGGGAAGGGAGAGTGTGAGTGTGTGAGGGAAGGGAGAGTGTGAGTGTGTGAGAGAGGGGAGAGTGTGAGTGTGTGAGGGAAGGGAGAGTGTGAGTGTGTGAGAGAGGGGAGAGTGTGAGTGTGTGAGGGAAGGGAGAGTGTGAGTGTGTGAGGGAGGGGAGAGTGTGAGTGTGTGAGAGAGGGGAGAGTGTGAGTGTGTGAGGGAAGGGAGAGTGTGAGTGTGTGAGGGAAGGGAGAGTGTGAGTGTGTGAGGGAGGGGAGAGTGTGAGTGTGTGAGGGAAGGGAGAGTGTGAGTGTGTGAGGGAAGGGAGAGTGTGAGTGTGTGAGGGAGGGGAGAGTGTGAGTGTGTGAGGGAAGGGAGAGTGTGAGTGTGTGAGGGAAGGGAGAGTGTGAGTGTGTGAGGGAAGGGAGAGTGTGAGTGTGTGAGGGAAGGGAGAGTGTGAGTGTGTGAGGGAAGGGAGAGTGTGAGTGTGTGAGGGAAGGGAGAGTGTGAGTGTGTGAGGGAAGGGAGAGTGTGAGTGTGTGAGGGAAGGGAGAGTGTGAGTGTGTGAGGGAAGGGAGAGTGTGAGTGTGTGAGGGAAGGGAGAGTGTGAGTGTGTGAGGGAAGGGAGAGTGTGAGTGTGTGAGTGAAGGGAGAGTGTGAGTGTGTGAGGGAAGGGAGAGTGTGAGTGTGTGAGGGAAGGGAGAGTGTGAGTGTGTGAGGGAAGGGAGAGTGTGAGTGTGCGAGGGAGGGGAGAGTGTGAGTGTGCGAGGGAAGGGAGAGTGTGAGTGTGTGAGGGAAGGGAGAGTGTGAGTGTGCGAGGGAGGGGAGAGTGTGAGTGTGCGAGGGAGGGGAGAGTGTGAGTGTGCGAGGGAGGGGAGAGTGTGAGTGTGCGAGAGAGGGGAGAGTGTGAGTGAAGGGAGAGTGTGTGTGCGAGAGAGGGGAGAGTGTGAGTGTGTGAGGGAAGGGAGAGTGTGAGTGTGTAAGGGAAGGGAGAGTGTGAATGTGTGAGGGAAGGGAGAGTGTGAGTGTGTGAGTGAAGGGAGAGTGTGAGTGTGTGAGGGAATGGAGAGTGTGAGTGTGTGAGGGAAGGGAGAGTGTGAGTGTGTGAGAGAGGGGAGAGTGTGAGTGTGTGAGAGAGGGGAGAGTGTGAGTGTGTGAGGGAAGGGAGAGTGTGAGTGTGTGAGGGAAGGGAGAGTTTGAGTGTGTGAGGGAGCGGAGGGCGTGAGTGTGTGAGGGAAGGGAGAGTGTGAGTGTGTGAGAGAGGGGAGAGTGTGAGTGTGCGAGAGAGGGGAGAGTGTGAGTGTGTGAGGGAAGGGAGAGTTTGAGTGTGTGAGGGAGCGGAGGGTGTGAGTGTGTGAGGGAAGGGAGAGTGTGAGTGTGTGAGAGAGGGGAGAGTGTGAGTGTGTGAGGGAAGGGAGAGTGTGAGTGTGTGAGGGAGCGGAGGGTGTGAGTGTGTGAGGGAAGGGAGAGTGTGAGTGTGTGAGAGAGGGGAGAGTGTGAGTGTGTGAGGGAAGGGAGAGTTTGAGTGTGTGAGGGAGCGGAGGGTGTGAGTGTGTGAGGGAAGGGAGAGTGTGAGTGTGCGAGAGAGGGGAGAGTGTGAGTGTGTGAGGGAAGGGAGAGTGTGAGTGTGTGAGGGAAGGGAGAGTGTGAGTGTGTGAGGGAGCGGAGGGTGTGAGTGTGTGAGGGAAGGGAGAGTGTGAGTGTGTGAGAGAGGGGAGAGTGTGAGTGTGTGAGGGAAGGGAGAGTTTGAGTGTGTGAGGGAGCGGAGGGTGTGAGTGTGTGAGGGAAGGGAGAGTGTGAGTGTGCGAGAGAGGGGAGAGTGTGAGTGTGTGAGAGAGGGGAGAGTGTGAGTGTGTGAGAGAGGGGAGAGTGTGAGTGTGTGAGAGAGGGGAGAGTGTGAGTGTGTGAGAGAGGGGAGAGTGTGAGTGTGTGAGGGAAGGGAGAGTGTGAGTGTGTGAGAGAGGGGAGAGTGTGAGTGTGTGAGGGAAGGGAGAGTGTGAGTGTGTGAGAGAGGGGAGAGTGTGAGTGTGTGAGGGAAGGGAGAGTTTGAGTGTGTGAGAGAGGGGAGAGTGTGAGTGTGTGAGGGAGGGGAGGGTGTGAGTGTGTGAGGGAGGGGAGAGTGTGAGTGTGTGAGGGAGCGGAGGGCGTGAGTGTGTGAAAGGGGGGAAAGAGGAGTGTGTGTGAGTGAGGAGGGGGTGTGTGAGTGAGGAGGGGGTGTGTGAGTGAGGAGGGGGTGTGTGAGTGAGGAGGGGGTGTGTGAGTGAGGAGGGGGTGTGTGAGTGAGTGGGGTGGCTTCTGATGGGAACAAAAATAATGCAGGCAGTGAGTTTAAGCAAAAGAAAGAAAATAACGTACATGAGAATTGTAAAAGATCCTGGTTGATGTCTTAGAATCCTACCAATGCAGGAGGAGGCCATTTGGCCCATTGAGTCTGTACTAACTCTCCTAAAGAGCCTCTTACCCAGGCCCAACTCCATGCCACTTTATGCAGCATTACATTATGCAGCATTTAACTACATCAGGAAGCCACCACAACAATACTCGACGTCAGGAAGCAAGGTAAACGCGATGTACAGATCTGTATAAAGGTCAGCATTGGGCTGGAGCAGAGGCTAAGCCTGTCATTGTAATAAACCATTGGTGGGGTTTTATTCTGGGTCCTGTGTCACAGCTCTGGCTGCCACATGGAAGAGATTGCAGCTATTGCATGAGCAGTGATTGAGGCATTGGAAGGAATATGTTATGAAGGGCAATTATGTAAATGTGGCATATTTCCAAGGAGAACGGGGAGGCTGGAGGCGACGTGATTGCTATTTTAGGTTTTTCAAGAGACGAGATAATGTTGGCCATGACATGTTCCAACTGGTTCAGTACAGCAGAACCGCAGGATGTGGCCTTGTCCTTGAAATAGTTTCTCCTCATCTCAGTCTTGAACCCACTTCCTCTATATCTATAACCTCTTCCAGAGTGTCCCACAAAGAACATCAAAAGACCATGACTCCCTAACTAAACTAAAAAAAAACTCTGCCCATACTCTGTCCGTGTCCCTCTATTCCCTTCCTATTCATGTACCCATCCAGATGCTTCTTAAATGTTGCTAAATGTGCCTGCTTCCACCATCTCCTCCGATAGTACATTCTAGGTACCCACCATTCTCTGCATGAAAAACCTACCCCGCATATTTCCCTTGCATTTTCTCACCCTCTCGCCTTGAACCTGTGCCCCCTTGTGATTGACGCTGCCACCCTTGGAGAAAGCCTCCGACTATCCACCCTGCCTGTGCCTCTCATCATTTTGTAGATCTCTATCAGGTCTCCCCTCAGCCTCCACCATTCTAATGAAAACAATCCCAGTTTATTCAAACTCTCCTCATCGCCAACACCCTCAAGACCAGGCAACATCCTGACGAACCTTCTTTGCACTCCGAAGCTTCCATGTCCTTCCGGTAGTGTGGTGACCAGAACTGCACACAATACTCCAAACCAGGCCTAACCAAGTTTTTATATAGCTGCCTTACGATTTCCCAACTCTTGTACTCAATACTCCAACAGATGAAGGCAAGTATGCCATATGTCTTCTTAATCACCTTGCCCTACTGTGTTGCTACTTTCAGGGAACTGTAGGCCTGCAGGCCCACAACCCTCTGTACATCAATGTTCCTAAGCGTTCTGCCATTTACAGTAGAATTACAGTATAACAAGGGGGAACATCTGTACAACACCCATCTTATCAATTCCCTTTAGCCTTTTATATCTCTCAATCAGGTCCCCTTTTCATTTTCTGAATTTCAGTAAGCCCAAGCTATTCAACCACTTCTCATCCAATGGTCTTTTCATTCCTGGAATCAACCTGGTGAACCTCCTCTGAACTGCCTCCAAAGCCACCACACCCTTCCTCAAGTGAGGATACCAAAGCTAGACACAATACTCCGGATGTAGTCTCACCAACGTCTTATACAATTCTAAGAACATTTTTAAAATCCAGTCCTCTTGCAATAAATGCAATAAAAGATTCCATTTGTTTTTCTTATTACGCGCTACATCTGCACTTTCTGTGATTCATGCACAAGAACACCCAGATCCTTCTGCACTGATGCACTTTGAAGCGCTTTCCATTCAAATAATAATTTGCCCTTTCATTTTTCCAACCAAAGTGGACAACCTCACACTTTTCCACATTAAACTCCACCTGCCATGTTCTGACCCATTCTCCCAGCCTATGAGTATCTATCTGTAAAATCTTTATCTCCTCTTCACTGCCTGCTTTCCACCTATTTTAGTATCATCCACAAATTTTGCTATGTTACACTCTGTCCCTGCTTACAGACCATTTATATGGATTATAAATACCTGCAGTCCGAGAACTGTACCCTGCGGCATCCCACTAATTACACATCATCAACCAGGAAAGCACCTACTTATACCAACCCTCTGCTTTCTGTCAGTTAGTCAATAAGTAAAGACATGAGAAAGTCAACTAAAAATGTATTTACTACATTAATGGCTGTACACAACCAAATTAAATTTAACCAGTTTCAAATTCTCTATTTTCAGTGGAACTGATCCGCTTCAGATCAGCCATGATCTTATTGAATGGTGGGGCAGGCTCGAATGGCTAGATGGCCTACTCCTGCTCCTATTTCTTATGTTCTTACCTCAGGGTTAAACCTCCCGAAACAATGTCCCATAAATTTTAAAAACTGTAAGCAAAATCTAGCAATTGTTACCACAATAGGCACATATATCTTTTGAGTTTGCTTCAGACTGAGGATAAAGACAACTCAATTCTCAATCGGGCTTTCTCCAGGCACAACTTGCTAGGCAGCAATGGCTTCCCGGTTGGGTTGTATGCAGCGTTGTGGGACTGGATTGACCAGGAGGCTGCAAGAGTACAAGAGTATGCCTCTGGAAGGCAGTACGTCAGAATCCATGAGGAAAGGCATCATTACCCTCATCTATAAGCAGAAGGCAGGAAAGGGAAGAGATCATAAATTGGTGACCCATTTCACTGTTGAACACAGGCTACAAAATTTTAGCTGAGGTCATCTCCAACTGGGTCAAGCCTGCTCTGGAATCGGTGATTCACCCTGATCAAACCTGTGCTGTACCCGGCAGGAAGATCTCTGATAGCCTCGTGCTACTCAGGGTTACGATCACCGATGTGCAGGACAGGCAGTTGGTCACCTGCCTCATCAGCCTAGACCAGGAGAAGGCGTTTGACAGAATATCGCACAGCTACACGATGGATGTGCTCTGCAAAATGGGTTTAGGGGAGAGAACCCGCAACTGGATCCAACACAGACATCTGTACTGCAGTTTCAATCAATGGGTGGGGATCAGATAGCTTTCAGATTAGATCTGGAGGCTGGCAAGGCTGACGTCTCACCTCCATTCTGTTTGTGTGTTAAACCCCTTGCCGAGTCCATCAGCAAGGACCCAGACACTAACAGGGTTATCAACCCAGGCAGATCAAAGCCCTGTACGTGGATGACGTGGCTGTCTTTTGCTGGGACCTGTTGTCTGTTCGCAGACTCCCCCAAGTCTGCGAGCAGTTCGAACTGGCCTAGGGAACCAAGGTAATCCGGGGCAAGAGTGAAGCTATGTTCTTCGGGAACACGGCGACAGATCCTTTGTCCCCTTCACCATCAGGGCAGACTGCCTTAAGGTTCTAGGGATATGGTTCGGAGCGGTGGGGGCATGTGCCAAAAACCCGGACGGGTGCATTGCCAAAGTAAGGCAGAAATTGGGCTTGTGGGAGCAATGCTCCCTCTCTATCACCAGGAAAAATCTGGTCATCCGGTGTGAGGTACTCTCTGTCCTGTCATATGTAGTCATGATGTAGAAAACATAAGAAATAGGAGCAGGAGTAGGCCATCTAGCCCTTCGAGCCTGCCCCGCCATTCAATAAGATCATGGCTGATCTGAAGTGGATCAGTTCCACTTTCCCGCTTTCTCCCCATAACCCTTAATTCCCCTGCCTGCCTAGAGATGCCTCTCTACATCACAACTACCATTGATACCGCAAACTGCCAGATCCAAGTGGAGAGGATCTCCAAGAAGATTGCCCATATCGACTCTATAACCTGGTGTTGTGAGACTTCTTACTCTGTCATATGTAACGCAGCTCTGGCCCATACCTCTGTCATATGCAGCAGCAGTCACCCTGGCCATTTTCAAATTCACCTAGAGATCCAAGATGGATCGTGTCCGGAGAAAAATAATGCATAAATCTCTGGAGAACGGAGGGAAAAATGTTCCCAATGCCACCCTCATCCTGATGGCCACCTTTGTGTGCGGCTGAATCAAGCTGTGTGTACATCCTCGGTACACTAACAGGAAGTGCCACTATTTTTTGAGCTCTACCTGTCCCAAGTGTTGCGGAGGATGGGTCTGGCCACACTGCCGTGGAACGCTCCAGGTATTGGACCGTACCGCAGCTCCTGTTTCTCGTGAAGAAATCTATTCAGAAACATACCAGCAGTGGTCAGCGTGAAACGTCAACGAGTCTCTGAGGGAAAAGGAGATGGTGGATCCTGTCAGATAACTCCCTGAGCAGACTGTCAGTGTCATCTGGCAGAATGCCTCATCACCAGAGCTTTCAAACAAGCACCAAGATCTGGTGGTGAGGAGGGCACTTGTCAGTTCTTTCATGCACCCCTGAAGTCTCAGCCCCCCCCCCACACGTTGCCCTTGAAGTGTCCGCGGTGAGACGGTGACACACCTCCTTGTGGAATGTGCCTTGGCAAAGAAGGTGTGCCGGGAGATGCAGTGGTATTTGTCGAGGTTTATCCCAAGCAGCTCAATGACTCTTGTGCTCTTTGGGCTATTTCCAGGAAACACACACCGAGATAACTATCAACTGCTGCTGGAGAGTCATTACTTGGTGAAGGACAGACTTTGGTCTGCCTGAAACCTGCTGATCTTTCAGTGCAAAGAATTGTCCTCAATTGTGTGTCGCAGACTGGCACATCCCAAGATCCAGGGCTATGTGTGAGAGATACTCGGGGATGTCGCTGCAAAGTCATAATGGGGAATGGTTGCCATGTAAAGCCTCAGACTGCATACCTGTGTGTCACTGTGTAAAAACACCCCAGTGCAATGTGACAAACATATATGGTTTGATAAAGAACTTTGGATTAGGCTGAAAAATATGAAAATTTCGATGTTAGGGAAAATGCAAATATGAACATTCTTTACTGCTGCAATGATTGGAAAAGTTTTCTGTAATTTGTTTTTAGATTATATATGAATAAAGTATATTTCTGAAATAGAAAACAACTTACTGGGAATTAAAGCTAAGTGGACAGCGAGCTTTAAACAGTTCCCATGCAATAGGGAGAACTTAGCATTGATACTCTGCTTTTTCCCCACTTGATCTTATCTGAACCTTCTCAGAAGTCACTCTTAACTACCCTCATTGCATGTGGTCACCTTTTAGAATGTAAGTGTAAAATTCACCCCCATCTTCTCTTGCCCACTTTTACCATTTTTAATTTAACTTTTGACACTTGGTTACCCATTCTCGCCAACCTGCCTCAGGCAAATATATCTGTTGCAGTGTTGCTAGGCTAATCAGCTTTTCAAAACATTGGTTCCACTAACCCAGCCAACGTGTCTTTCCTACAATTCCCATGTTTAAAATAGCTTGTTTTTCTTTAAACCGATAACCACCCCAGCACACTCCCAGTTGCTGGATTCCTTATTTCTCATTCTATTGCTTTTTTTCCTGGCAGCGTAAAATTGGGTGCAATGTTGTGGGCGTCATTACTGGCACCTTACCCACCCGCGCGCCAGCACAGAACAGGGGAAGGGCCCGGAAGCCCACCCATTCATGGGTCATTGATTGACTGCTTGAAGAACCTCCTCCCACAGTGGCTGGGACCAAGGGTGAAATCTGGCAGTGCATGAGTTTCCCATTCTATTGGCCCCCTAGGTCCATCATTAGAACCTTTGGCTTCCCCCCATTCCCTTCCCCACCCCAAGTGGCTTACCCACCCCAGCCTCTCTCCCCCCCCATCTTGGCCCTAGCAGTTATCCACTCCCCTTTTCCCCCCACCCCAACTAAATTTCACACCGGCTTCAATAACGGTGGCATTGCTGAGACCAGATTGCTACCGACAGTCACCAAAAGTGGAAATGCTCCCACGGATGGTGGCGGCATGGTGGCACAGCGGTTAGAACTGCTGCCTCACAGCGCCAAGGATCCGGGTTCAATTCCCAGCTTTGGGTCACCGTCTGTGTGAAGTCCGCACGCTCTCCCCGTGTCTGCGTGGGTTTCCTCTGGGTTTCCTCCCAAAGATGTGCAGCTTAGGCCGGTTGGCCAATGCTAAGTTGCCCCTTAGCGTCAGGGGTTAACACGTGGGGTTACGGGATAGGGCCTGAGTGGATTGACGTTGGCCCAGACTCAATGGGCCGAATGGCCTCTTTGCGCCCTGTAAGGATTCTATGAGATGGCACCAGAGGCCTCTCTTCAAGCCAATCACAAGCCTACCTGAGATTAAGCGGCTGTGCAGTGAGCTGACCAAACAGGTTTACGCTCGTCACTGACATTCATACTGGAGGGAGGGGGAGGAGGAAAGAGGGGAAGGGGGGGGAAGGTGGGGAGAGATGGAGGGGGAGTGACTCGGAGCCCCCAACACAAAGTGTGCGGGAAAACTCATAGAATGGAACAGACTCGGAGGGGGAATTGGACAGGATGATTGGACTAACCTGTACAAACACTCCTAACCTTTTGTCCATCGCAGTATGTAACCTCCAAACCCACAGGGAATTAAGCAATCCCTGGAGAGATACAGTAAATAGAATTAAGCAACAGGAAAAGAATTACCGTAAAATTCTCCTTCAAACCCCTTACACAATTGAAGCAGACAGGCTTTTCTCAGGTTGTCATTATTATTCAGTCATAAGAACATAAGAAATAGGAGCAGGAGTAGGCCATCTAGCCCTTCGAGTCTGCCCCGCCATTCAATAAGATCATGGCTGATCTGAAGTGGATCAGTTCCACTTTCCCACTTTCTCCCCATAACCCTTAATTCCCTTGTCTGTCTATCAGAAACCTATCTACCCGTGACTTAAATATATTCAGCGAGGTAGCCTCCACCACTGCAATAGGCAGAGAAATCCAGAGATTCACCACCCTTTGAGTGAAGAAGTTCCTCCTCAACTCTGTTCTAGACTGCTCCCCCTCTTTATTTTGAGGCTGTGCCCTCTAGTTCTGGTTTCCTCTCTAAGTAGAAAGAATCTCTACCTCTATCCTATCTAGCCCCTTCATTATCTTGTAAGTCTCTATAAGATCCCATCTCAGCCTTCTAAACTCCAACGAGTACAGGCCCAGCCTATTCAATCTCTCCTCATAAGCTAACCCCCTCATCTCCGGTATCAGCCTGGTGAACCTTCTCTGTACTCCCTCCAAGGCCAATATATCATTTCGCAAATAAGCGGACCAAAACTGCACACAGTACTCCAGTTGCAGCCTCACCAGTGCCCTGTACAGTTGCAGCAAGACCTCCCTGCTTCTATATTCAATCCCCCCTCGCTATGAAGGCCAGCATCCCATTCGCCTTCCTGACCACCTGCTGCACCTGCAGACGGAGTTTTTGCGATTCATGCACTAGGATGCCCAGGTCCCTCTGCACCGTCGCATGTTATAATTTTTCACCATTTAAATAATATTCCATTTTACTATTATTTCTTCCAAAGTGGATAACCTCACACTTGCCAACGTCTTACTCCATCTGCCAGATCCTCACCCGCTCACTCAGCCTATCCAAATCTCTCTGCAGACTTTCCATGTCCTCCACGCGATTCGCTTTCCCACTCATCTTCGTGTCATCAACTGTCTCCTTCCCCTTTCTTGAAACAGGTTCAACCCTTGCTTGAAGCTATACAATGAGTCAGCTGTTCAAGGGGGCTCCATATCTCCTTACACAAGCGAACAGCGTTGGTGCATCCAAATTCAGATTAAATAGATTCCGATCACGAGGGAAAGATTGTTGTGTTAGCCGGGGAGCGGGTGGGCAGGCACACGCAGCCCACCACTCACCTGCTGCCAGCTGCTCCGTGCCACAAGCTCACCTGCCCATCACTGGCGCCATTTAAATGCTGTCCAATGGTTAAAATCGCCTTCCCTCGCCACTACCAGCCAAGGAACCCGTTTTGAAATGAAGTCCGCTGGAGCGACTGAATGGCTGAGGTGACCCTCATAACCCACACTATTCAACACTAACACCCCACAGATGGCCCCTGGGATTGCTACTGTACAAAGGAGCTTACGCTCCATAAAGAATTAGACCGTCCATCACTGCCTTTGTCCTTACAGAATTCAATCCTATCTGTTAGATATTTCGGCAGCTCATGTACAAGGAGTTAAGGTAACAGAGACTTCCTATTAGCTCAAATAATGGGCAGAAATCGGGTCCTACTAATGCACTCGTATCTTATTAGTTCAGTACACATGCCAAGCTAAATAATCAACTTATGTTAACATTACCACACCTCTTATCTTTTCAAAGACTTGAAGGTTGCCAATTTTGAGTTTTCCCTACATTATAACACTTCAAAAAATATTCAATAGAATGTAAAGCACTTTGAGACATTCTGAAGGTTCGAAACTCCTTAGATTTCATGTTTCTTCAATTAAAATCATTTCTGTTCAGAAAATGTGTTATAACAGGGCATGATTTCAATTAAAATCTGATGATTAGCTGGGGGGAGGGGTGGGAACAGGCAGAGAATGAAAAATTCAAATCTGCTACTTTACACTCAACATTTTCTGCATTATTTCTTCATTGGCTTGAGGCCAGTGTCTACATAAGAAATAGGAGCAGGAGTAGGCCATCTAGCCCTTCGAGCCTGCCCCGCCATTCAATAAGATCACAGCTGATCTGAAGTGGATCAGTTCCACTTTCCCGCTTTCTCCCCATAACCCTTAATTCCCCTGAATATCAAAAACCTATCTACCCGTGACTTAAATATATTTAGCAAGGCAGCCTCCACCACTTCAATGGGCAGAGAATTCCAGAGATTCACCACCCTTTGAGTGAAGAAGTTCCTCCTCAACTCTGATCTAAACTGCGCCCCCCCCTTATCTTGAGGCTGTGCCCTCTAGTCCTGCTGTCCTTTCTAAGTGGGAAGAATCTCTCTACCTCTCCCCTATCCATCCCCTTCATTATCTTATACGTTTCTACAAGATCCCCCCTCATCCTTCTAAACTCCAACGAGTACAGACCCAGTCTATTCAGTCTCTCTTCGTAGGCCAACCCCCTCATCACTACATTTTCAACATCAAACCATGATCAAAAACTTTTTATACCTTTGTAACCTTTTCTAAAGTCTAAATTGTAGGTTTATTTTATAAATCCCTACATGTTTTATTACATATTTTAGTGAATTTTCTGCAAATTTTTAAACATTTGTAAACTTTAAAATATGTGTTTGTTTTTAACGTTGCGAATGCGATAAATGTTTAAACATTGAGTTATAATTGAATTATATTTCAACACGCTTTTAAAATTAAATTGTCAAATTCCCCTACACAGGATCTACATGTGACTTGAAACTGCTGCCAAAGTCAGAAATATGGGCCCGGATGGGAAAGTCACTGGTGCTGAGTTGCCAAAGCACGGGCTGTTCTCATATTCCTCGCTTCAATTGGGCAACTCTAAACCCGACCAGTCACTTTTGAGAGAATTAGAAATACTTGCATTTTCTACTATTTTAAAACAAATCATCCAGAATGTGTATATTTACAGTGAAAGTATGGTTTATTTATTAGTGTCACAGCTCGGCGTACATTAACACTGCAGTGAAGTTACTGTGAAAATCCCCTCGCTGCCATGCTCTGGCGCCTGTACGGGTACATTGAAGGAGAGCTTGGCATGGCCAATGCGCCTGACCTTTTGGAGTGTGGGAGGAAAGCCATGCAGACACGGGGAGAATGTGCAGACTCCACCCAGACAGTGACCCAAGCCGGGAATTGAACCCGGGTCCCTGGCGTTGTGAAGCAGCAGTGCTAACCACTGGGCCACCATGCCGCCCTGTACGTACTGGGATCATTTCTCAACCGACAGTATCACTAACCTTTAAGCATGTTGACCAGTGTCTACCTATCTCTGATTGAGTGCATTATCACGTATCCTTTCCTATATTTACTCAACAGTAACATTTCCCCCTCTCCCTTTGCCAACAATAATATAAGTTTAGTGGGGGAACCTTCAGCGCTCCCTGGTAGTGAGATGGGCAGATTGATAGTCTGCCAGCCCCCCACACCATCCCAACTCTGCCAGAATCCAGTTCTGGGCAGAGTGCCAGCTGTTGACCTTCCTCTGTTGACACCAGTTGAGGCCCAGAGGTAGCCAATTAATAACTACCAGGTCTGTCACCATGCGGTGTGTCAGGCAGCCAAAACAACACGACTAGCTCCTGTGGGAGGGAGTGCTTCCACGCACCCCGGACATTCTCTCTTCCACCTTCTTCCGTCGGGAAAAAGATACAGAAGTCTGAGGTCGCGTACCAACCAACTCAAGAACACCTTCTTCCCTGCTGCTGACAGACCTTTGAATGGACTTGCATTAAGTTGATCTTTCTCTACACCCTAGCTACAACTGTAACACTACATTTCTGACCTGATGTTTCCTTCTCCCCTACGTACTCTATGAATGGCATGCTTTCTCTGTATGCATACAAGAAACAATACTTTTCACAGGATCTCAATACACATAAACAATAATAAAACAAATCTCAATGCCTAATCTAAGAATTTGACGTTGCGGGAGCACACTGAGAGTCAGCAGCCCTCAGTCACCCTACCGACCCCCATCTTACTTATCGTTGGCCTGGTTTGCTTTGTGAGCCTGGGACTCTGGTTCCTGCCCTTCCAGCAGCATCCCCGGTCTCCCCCGTGATGCTGTTGAGCTGAAGGACTTCTGGCCTCTTGATAGACGAGTCTTCTACCCAGGAGAGGAGGGTCTGCTGCTGGCCTTTCTGGGAAAAAAAGGCAGCGTGGGTCTCTGACCAACTCTCCAGCTGGTAGGTGAGAGCCCTGGTGTCTCAGCAAGATTCCACAATAGGTCTGAGCCCCAGCTCACTGGGAGAGGGTACTCAGCCCAAGTCAAATGGTTTAGATTAAAGCCTCATTTACTTGACTCCCTTCACTCTCTGTAAGGCCACTTGCTCGTCTGGTGTCTAGCACTGGATGAGAAGAAACTTCCTCCAACTCAATAGTGGGGAAGTCAAAGCCATAGTCCTCAGTCCCCATCACAAACTCCATTCCCTATCTCCCAACTCATTCATCCCACAGCTGAACTGGGCAAGTCCATACACAAACAACCTTGGGCTTATGTTTGACTCCAAGGTGAGGGTCTGAGCACATGTTTGCTTCGTCATCAAGACCACCTACTTCCATCTCCGTCACTTCCATCTTGTCTCTTCTACGTGTGTTATATTTGTGATATATATTCATATTTGTATGTGTGCATTATGTTTCCCTTCTCCCTCCCTCTGTAATGGCTTTGAACTGTAACCAAGGTTCCAAACCCCTTCTCATCTCAGAGTCTGACTGACTTGTTTTAAAAAAATTTCCCTTCAACAAGTGATTAGTTCCTTCTTGAAAACCTTGCCCCGCCTCCTGGCTAGAATAATTCTGTTCCATGGCCGAATTCCATCTTATAACTGGAAGTAAGGAGTTATTGTGTAATCAATAGTTTTAGGCATTGTGACTCAGTTGGCAAGAATTTTAATCAACTCCTATTTCAAAATGAACTGCTGTGTCACTGTGACATAGCTAATTGACTGCCAAAATTAAAATCAAAATGATGTGTGTCAGCCTGGGCTCAATTGATAGCTGTTTCACTTAGGACTCAGAAGATTGCTGGTTTAAATCCATTCCAAACACCCAGGCTGATGCCTGGGGTGGAGTACTGGGAGAGTGTTGTTGGAGGTTCATCTCCCAGATACCTCACATCACGAGGCAGCACAGTGGGTGAGCACTGCTGCCTCACGGTGCCAAAGACCCGGGTTCAATTCTGGCCTCGGGTCTGTGTGGAGTTTGCATGTTCTCCCCATGTCTGCATGGGTTTCCTCCAGGTGCTCCTCCCACAGTCCAAAGATGTGTGGGTTAGCTTGATTGGCCATGCTAAATTGTTCTTAAGTGGCAGGGAGATTATAGAATCATAGAACCCTACACTGCAGAAAGAGGCCCTTTGGCCCATCGAGTCTGCAGCGGACACAATCCCACCCAGGTTCTACCCCCATATCCCTACACATTATCCCCACTAATCCCTCTAACTTACACATCCCTAGACACTAAGGAACAATTTTAAACATGGCCAATCAACCTAAGCCACACATCTTTGTACTGTGGGAGGAAACTGGAGTACCCAGAGGAAACCCATGCGGACATGAGGAGAATGTGCAAATTCCACATAGACAGTGACCCAAGCCGGGAATCGAACCCAGGACCCTGGAGCTGTGAAGCAGCAGTGCTAACCACTGTGCTACTGTGCTGCCCCAAATGTAGGTTGCTTTGTGTGGCTAATTTACCACTGAATGTATCTGTTACCATCCATGGCAAAACAACAAGTAATTATTGTTACTCATAGAATCATAGAATCCCTACAGTGTAGAAGGAGGCCATTCGGCCCATTGAGTTTGCACTGACCACAATCCTACCCAGGACCTATTCCCATAACTCCACATATTTACCCTGCTAATCCCCTGACTCATTGGCTACATGTTTCACTCTCATTAAGAAAGCACCAACAGGCTCACCTGATTCTTGCCCAAGGCTTTGAAATTCATATTGGGAAACCTGATGGTTTGACTTTGATTGGAAGTCTGTATTGAATTTTTCAAATGTTTTGCCTGAGATTTTACTGTTGGCCTCATTGATTTCCCAGCTAAGAAATAAAGTTAATCCCTTCTCTGCTGCCTACAATTGATGTACCTTTCCTCTTGGCTCATGCCTTTTAGAAAATTAGTAAATGCTGAACTGTGCCTGTGTTAAATTTTCTCACGCCTCTATCAAACTCCCAATTTATTCAGAGCTGGAGCTGTGCAATCTTCTCTA
Source organism: Carcharhinus amblyrhynchos (assembly GCF_965287045.1). Lineage (NCBI taxonomy): Eukaryota > Metazoa > Chordata > Chondrichthyes > Carcharhiniformes > Carcharhinidae > Carcharhinus > Carcharhinus amblyrhynchos. Next base: position 6,417,813 of record NC_137342.1, on the reverse strand, counting down.
CGACTACCAATCTTACTACAGTTTATTCAGTTTCCTCTCTCCCTCTCTCTCACGTTAATTTGAGTTCAGTTTTATCAATCTAACTCAGTATTTATTTTGTTTAGAGAACTCTTTACTTTTGCTCGCAGACACCTACTTTTGAAATGTTGTTTAATATTGCTTCCAATTATTCTAAACGATCATGCTTATAGAAACAAGTGCTGGAGCTGATATTGATTTCCGAGATTCTACCATGCACTGTGCTGGGTATGCAGACTGTAGTACAGCACTGAGTGGTATGCCATTCTGTATATACATGTATTCATGTGCGTAATAATGTAATTTCTAACTCTTTGAATAATCTGACAACATGACAGAGGAACAGGAATGAGTTACTGCTTCGTATGAATTAGTTGATTATATTCTTCCTTCTGTAGACTATATTCAAAAGGATCTGATCACGTTCAATGCATATGTGCAGAAAATATTTTGAAATTTACAGTAAAAGTTTCACAGAAACATGACAATACAAGTAATTTGAAGTGAGTGCATCATGGATGAGGTAACTGGTCACAAATGTTGACAAGAAGTAAAAAGCTAGGTTTGATTTCCAAAATGTAATTACAATTATCAGTAAAACAAGGACAACTTCTGTAATACTTCAAGAAGCTGTCGACTGAATGTATTTCAATCCTGCGTAACTCAATGGTAAGATCTTGTTTTGAATATAATGCAGGTTCCATCAGGTCGCATTCAAAAGTCACTTGGAAATAAGTGGACGTATTAGCAAGAAGCAACATGGTTTTGTGAAGGGGAGGTCGTGTCTCACTAACTTGTTCGAGTTTTTCAAGGACGTGACGAAGATGATTGATGAGGGTAGGACAATGGATGTTGTCTACATGGACTTCAGTAAGGTCTTTGACAAGGTCCCTCACAGCAGACTGGTGCAGAAGGTAAAGTTGCATGGGATCAGAGGTGAGCTGGCAAGATGGATACAAAACTAGTTCCGTCAAAGAAAACAGAGGATAGCAGTGGAAGGGTGCATTTCTGAATGGAGGATTGTGACAAGTGATGTTCCTCAGGGATCAGTGCTGGGATCTTTGCTGTTTGTAAAATATATAAATGATTTGAAGAAAAATGTAACTGAATTGATTAGTAAGTTTGCGTACGACACAAAGGTTGGTGGATTTACAGATAGCAGTGAGGACCATCAGACAATACAGAAGGATATAGATCAGTTGGAGACTTGGGCGAAGAGGTGGCAGTTGGAGTTTAATCTGGACAAAAATTTTGAAAGGTCTAATACAAATAGGAAATATACAGTAAATGACAGCACCTTAAGAGTATGATAGGCAAAGATATCTGGGTGTACAGGTAAACAGGTCACTGAAAATGGCAATGCAGGTGGAGAGGTAGTCAAGAAGTCATACGGCATGCTTGCCTTCATTGGCTGGGGCACTGAGTTTAAAAATTGGCAAGTCATGTTGCAGCTTTATAGAACCTTAGTTAGGCTGCACTTGGAATATAGTGTTCAATTCTGGTCACCACACTACCAGAAGGATGTGGAGGCTTTGGAGGGGGTGCAGAAAAAATTTACCAAGATGTTGCCTGGTACGGAGGGCATTAGCTATGAGGAAAGGTTGGAGAAACTTGGTTTGTTTTCACTGGAACGACGATGGTTGAGGGGTGACCTGATAGAAGTCTATAAGATTATGAGAGGCATGAACAGAGTAGATAGTCAGAGGCTTTTTCACAGGGTGGAAGAGTCAAATACTAGGGGGCACAGCTTTAAAGTGCGAGGAGCAAAGTTTAAAGGAGATGTATGAGGCAGATCTTTTGCACAGAGAGTGGTGGGTGCCTAGAAGTCGTTTCTGGGGGAATTGGAGGAAGCAGATATAACAGTGACTTTTAAGGGGTGTCTTGACAAATACGTGAATAGGATGGGAATAGAGGGATATTGTCCCAGGAAGGGTAGGGGGTTTTAGTTAAGTTGGGTAGCATGGTCGGTGCTGGCTTGGAGGGCCGAAGGGGCAGTTCCTGCACTGTAATTTTCTTTGTTCTTTGTTACATTGGTGAAGATTCAGGATTAAGCAATTCTGGTTTGAAACCTTTAGGCCAATGCAATGATCTGACAAAATTAAATGATTAGGAGAATGAAGATTGGTGAGAATATGTAACAATGGAGTTTTGGCATGTTAGAAAATTGGGCACAAGGATATAAAACAAAAATAGTCAATGTGGTAAGACAAAGAAGAGACAATTTCAGACTTTTATGGCAGGATATTTCTACTGCCCTTCAGGATCCCTCTGTCAAACTCAAATGATGGCCACAAGGCCCATCATTGGTGAAACAGCCACTTATTAGTGATTTGCTTCATGTTACTAAATTAGTGGATAACTTGGAGGAATGATCACCACCCAATTAAGGGTGGGCTCTTTAAGCTAGAAGACCAATAAGAAGACCTCCAGCACAGAAGATGCAGAAGGTAGCCTTCCAAGGTAAATGAGAGAGAAGACAATCCAAGATGGCTTTGTCTATTCCCTGTTTAAATTAAATAGAAAAAAAATGGCCTCAGCAACCAGGCCACCATTATGGTGGGAGGAACCCTCCAGAGGGCACATTGCGCGGGGTAATTATGTGGGGTTACAGGGATAAGGCCTGAGTGGGATTGTTGTCGGTGTAGGGATTCTATAATTCTATGAACTCATTAACCTTGGTCCAGACTGCTCTCGGAAGTGGATGTAAGAGATCCACTGGTACAACTTAAAAGAAATGCAGATTTCTTGCTGATATCCTGTTCAATATTTATCCTTTAATCAACATTAACAAAAAGAGTACCTGATCATGACCATAGCGCTTGGTTGTAACGTGGAGTTGGGGCATGGAGTTGGGGGTAGGGTGTTAGCGTGGATAGAGGATTGGTTGTCAAATAGGAGGCAGAGAGTGGGGGGTCAATGGGTGCTATTCGAATTGGCGGATGGTGACTAGTGGAGTGCCTCAGGGGTCGGTGCTGGGGCCTCAGCTATTTACCATTTATATAGATGATCTGGAGGAGGGAACCGAGTGTAGGGTGTCGAAATTTGCTGATGACACCAAGATTGGAGGAACGGCAAATTGTGCGGAGGGTGTGGAGAGTCTGCAGAAGGATCTAGATAGGCTGGGCGAATGGGCCAGGAACTGGCAAATGAAATTTAATGTTGGCAAGTGCGAGGTGGTCCACTTAGGAATAATGGTAGGAAGGATTATTACTTACGTGGAGAAAAACTGCAGCAGGCGACGGTGCAGAGGGACCTCGGGGTCCTTGTGCATGAGTCGCAAAAACCCAGCTTGCAGGTGCAGCAGGTGGTCAGGAAGGCGAATGGGATGCTGGCCTTCGTAGCAAGGGGGATTGAATATAAAAGTAGGGAGGTCTTGCTGTGGCTGTATAGGGCATTGGTGAGGGCGCAGCTGGAGTACTGTGTGCAGTTTTGGGCGCCGCACTTACGCAAGGATATTTTGGCCTTGGAGGGAGTGCAGAGGAGGTTTACTAGGCTGATGCCGGAGTTGAGGGGGTTGAGCTATGAGGAGAGGCTGAATAAACTAGGCTTGTACTCGTTAGAGTTTAGAAGAATGAGGGGAGATCTCATTGAGACATATACGATGATGAATGGGATGGATAGGATAGAGGTGGAAAGACTCTTCCCACTCAGAAAGGATAGTAGGACTAGGGGGCACAGCCTCAAGATAAAGGGAGGGCGGTTTAGAACGGAGTTGAGGAAGAACTTCTTCACTCAAAGGGTGGTGAATCTCTGGAATTCTCTGCCTGTTGAAGTGGTGGAGGCTGCCTCGCTAAATATTTTTAAGACGCGGGTTGATGGGTTTCTGATAAGAGAGGGGATTAAGGGTTATGGGGAGAGGGCGGGAATGTGGAACTGAGCCACGACAGATCAGCCATGATCTTATTGAATGGCGGGGCAGGCTCAAAGGGCCAGATGGCCTACTCCTGCTCCTATTTCTTATGTTCTTATGTAACAGGTTAGCGTGCGCAAATGAGCTGCCCTGCTTCCTATATGAGAACAGTGACTACGTTTAAAAGTACTCCATTGGGTGTAAAGTGTGTTGGGACATCCTGTGATTGTGAAAGGTGTTACAGAAATATGAAGCTTTCTACATCCGTGGTATAAATAAAAATGATTGAAGAAACGTGAGCAGATTACTCAAAGCCCATTATTAATTTCCCAATGCATTCCGGTTATTATAGAAGCGTAAAATAAACAAGCCCAATATCATAACATGTAAAATGATTCACAAAGTTGTGACCGAATTCGGTAGGGCACCGTACGAGCAACTGTTAGCGAATGTGTAAATGAATGAATATTAGTGAATGTCTGATTTTTTTTTTGTGAATGAGCGAATATTCCTGAATGTGTAAATCTGTGAGGAGTCTGCATGTTCTCCCCATGGGTTTCCTCCCAGCACTCCGGTTTCCTCCCAGGGATGTACAGGTTAGGTGGATTAGCCATCTCCATGTGTGAGATTGCGGCAACAGCGTGGTAAGGGTGGGCCTGGTTAAGGTGCTCTTGCTGAGAGTCGGGACGAACTCAATGGGCTGATTTTACTATCGCCTCGCGACCGTTTTCAGGGGCGGAAACTTGGTAAAGTCGGGTGTGAGGCAAGTGGCGCAATCTGTGCCTACCTCCGCGCTGGTTCCCCCTTTACCAAGGCACAGAAATGGCCATAAGATTGGGACTGGCGTTTTGCACACATTTAATTGGGACTCCAGCTAGTCAGTGCTGAGCATCCAAAGGCTCTCTGCTCGAGATTGGTGGGGGTTTGGCGGGGGGGGGAGAAGCGGGGGGTCCGCTGCCATTCTGCCCGAGATCAGTGAGGAGAAAGGGGTGGGGGTCCGCTGCCACTCTGCCTGAGATCAGTGAGGGGGGAGGGGAGTCCTCTGCCACTCTGCCTGAAATTGGTGGTGGGGGGGGTGGGAAGGGGAGGAGGGCTGCGATTGGTGTGGGTGGCGGGATAAGGGGGTCAGTAATGTTGTGGGGGTGGGGTAACGTCTACGGGGGCCAGGGAGAGGCATTATCCCACCCGGGAGGGATGTGGCTCTATCATTTTTTTTCTGCGCATGTGCAATTGGAGGCACCGATTGGAGCTGCAGGATTTCGGGTGCATTAAGCCCCGCCACAGGCTTGTGCAGCGCAATTCACAAACACCGATATCTTTTCAGGCGGAGTGCGTACGGGGTGCCGGAGAACAGGTCTAAAAGTCAGCTCCCAGTTTCAAGCCCACCTAGCACTTGGATCAAAATGGTAAAATAGGGCCCAATGTGGCAAATGGTTCCCTTCCGCACTTCCGGGATGCTATAGTTCTATCGTTCCAATGAACGACTGAATGGTGACTGAATGAATATTAGTGAGCGTGTGAATTTTTGTAAATTTGTGCCTGTACTCATTGATTTCCATTGGCACACAGGCAACACAATATTCATAAAATTCTCATCCTTGTTTTTCGAAATCCTCCATCAAATCCACTCCTTCCCATGTCTGTAATCTCCCCCAGCCACTCCCACCCTCTGCGATCCTCCAATTCTGACCGTTTTTACGGTGCTACTAATAATCCAAGCTGTTGCCCTCTTCTGCATTCTCCCCTTTAAATAGATATGTGTTACTTTTCAACTGTAACTTTGCACGGTGAAAAAAAAGTCAGCAGTCTGCGTGCCTTAGGGCAGCAACTCCAATCAGTTTCCAGTCACTGAGTCGACCAGAATAGAGATAATTATTTCCCTCTTTAGCCAAGTGAAGTTGTGCGCACACTTAAAATATCAACTAAAGTTTTCCCATGACTTATCAGATTGTTGCAAAACGCGGATGAGGAAACTCATCTGATTACAAGTTGACTCCAATGCATTGCATCAAATTCCCAATGACAACATCCAATATTGCACAAGCCAGTTTGTGATGTTCCCGTAAAGTGTGACAGGAGTGGTGGATGGTGGCTTTAATACCGCAAGGAGAGAGGATTTCATAGCTTTGCAATTACGCTTCTGGACTGGGTATCCAGTGGCCGGCACTAATCCAGAAGGCTGATTTCAATTCCCAATGTGGGTGTTGGGTATTTACATAAGAACATAAGAAATAGGAGCAGGAGTCGGCCATCCAGCCCTTCGAGCCTGCCCCGCCATTCAATAAGATCATGGCTGATCTGTCGTGGCTCAGTTCCACATTCCCGCCCTCTCCCCATAACCCTTAATCCCCTCTCTTATCAAAAACCCATCAACCCGCGTCTTAAATATATTTAGCGAGGCAGCCTCCACCACTTCAACGGGCAGAGAATTCCAGAGATTCACCACCCTTTGAGTGAAGAAGTTCCTCCTCAACTCCATTCTAAACCGCCCTCCCTTTATCTTGAGGCTGTGCCCCCTAGTCCTACTGTCCTTTCTGAGCGGGAAGAGTCTCTCCACCTCTATCCTATCCATCCCATTCATCATCTTATATGTCTCAATGAGATCTCCCCTCATTCTTCTAAACTCTAACGAGTACAAGCCTAGTTTATTCAGCCTCTCCTCATAGCTCAACCCCCTCAACTCCGGCATCAGCCTAGTAAACCTCCTCTGCACTCCCTCCAAGGCCAAAATATCTTTGCGCAGGTGCGGCGACCAAAACTGCACACAGTACTCCAGCTGCGGCCTCACCAAGCCCTATACAGCCGCAGCAAGACCTCCCTACTTTTATATTCAATCCCCCTCGCTATGAAGGCCAGCATCCCATTTGCCTTCCTGACCACCTGCTGCACCTGCAGGCTGGGTTTTTGCGACTCATGCACAAGGACCCCGAGGTCCCTCTGCACCGTCGCATGCTGCAGTTTTTCACCACGTAAGTAATAGTCCTTCCTACCATTATTCCTACCAAAGTGGACCACCTCGCACTTGCCAACATTAAATTCCATTTGCCAGTTCCTGGCCCATTCGCTCAGCCTATCTACATCCTTCTGCAGACTCTCCACACCCTCCACACAATTTGCCTTTCCTCCAATCTTGGTGTCATCAGCAAATTTCGACACCATACACTCGGTTCCCTCCTCCAGATCATCTATATAAATGGTAAATAGCTGAGGCCCCAGCACCGACCCCTGAGGCACTCCACTAGTCACCATCCGCCAATCCGAATAGCACCCATTAACTCCCACTCTCTGCCTCGTATTTGACAGCCAATCCTCTATCCACGCTAACACCCTACCCCCAACTCCATGCCCCCTTACCTTCTGCAATAACCTCTTGAGGTACCTTGTCAAACGCCTTCTGAAAATCAAGAAACACCACATCCACTGGCTCTCCTCTATCCACCGCCCGAGACACATCCTCATAGAACTCCAATAAATTTGTCAGACACGACTTCCCCTTAACGAAACCGTGCTGCGTCTGCTCTATCAAGCAATTCCCCTCAAGATGCCTCGCTATTTCCTCCTTGATGATGGTATTTAAATTCAATTCATTAAATAAATCAAGGATAAAAAGTTAGTATCAGTAAAAGTGACCATGAAATTACTAGATTGTCATAATAAATCCATCTAATCTTTAGAGAAGGCAACCTGTTATCCATAACTTGTCTGGTCCACATGTCACTCTGGAGCCATACCAAGGTTTTTGACAGTTTTCTACCCTCTGACATGGTTCTGTGTGCCGCTTGGCTATATCAAAACAGCCAAGAGTTGGCCAACGAGTAGCTAGAGCGTGGGGTTAAGTCATGTGATGGAGCAGGAATACATCTAATCACAGTTAGCAAACCACAGAAACTATCCAGCTCATAGGTAAGAAACATTTTACTATAACGTTAGATAATCAAAGTATGCATGTCGCAAACTATCTCAACTGTGACGGCAAACTCAGCCAACATTACTCAGTTTCAGATGTGTACCCAGTACAATTACATATTCCATGAAAGTGCCCGTGAGAGAATGAGTGCTGAATGCGATTACTGTCACTAGAGAGGTAGTGCTCGATAGACTAGCGGGACTGATGGTGGACAAGTCCCCAGGACCAGATGGAATGCATCCCAGAGTTCTGAAGGAAACGGCAGAGGTGATAGTGGATGCCTTAGTGATTATTTTCCAAACCTCGCTGGATTCCGGGGAAGTGCCGGAAGATTGGAAAACGGCTAATGTTACGCCGCTGTTTAAAAAGGGTAGCAGGCGAAAGGCAGGGAATTATAGGCCGGTTAGTTTAACGTCTGTTGTAGGTAAAATGCTTGAATCCATCATCAAAGAAGAAATAGCGAGGCACCTTGAGAAAAATTGCATGATAGAGCAGACGCAGCACGGATTCGTTAAGGGGAAGTCGTGTCTGACGAATTTATTGGAATTCTATGAGGAGAGACTGAGGGATTTGAGGTTGTTTTCGTTAGAAAGAAGGCGGCTAAGAGGGGATCTTATTGAAACATATAAGATGATTAGAGGCTTAGATAGGGTGGACAGTGATAGCCTTTTTCCTCGGATGGAGAAAGCTAGCATGAGGGGGCATAGCTTTAAATTAAGGGGTGGTAGTTCTAGGACGGATGTCAGAGGTAGGTTCTTTACCCAGAGGGTGGTGAGGGATTGGAATGCCCTGCCTGCTGCAGTTGTAGATGCGCCTAGTTTGGGGGCGTTTAAGAGATCCGTGGATAGGTTTATGGATGGAAAGGGATTGGTTTAGGTTAGAGGGTCTTTGCTTTTTTAATTGGTCGGCGCAACATCGTGGGCCGAAGGGCCTGTTCTGCGCTGTAATGTTCTATGTTCTATGACGTGTCTAGTGCAGTGGACGGAGGGGAACCGGTGGATGTGGTGTTTCTCGATGTTCAGAAGGCGTTTGATAAGGTGCCGCACAAAAGGTTGTTACAGAAGGTTAGGGGCCATTGAGTTGGGGGTAAGGTGTTAGCGTGGATAGGGGATTGGCTGTCAAATAGGAGGCAGAGAGTAGGTGTCAATGGGTGCTATTCGGATTGGCGGTTGGTGACTAGTGGAGTGCCCCAGGGATCGGTGCTGGGGCCTCAGCTATTTACCATTTATATAGATGATCTGGAGGAGGGGGCTGAGTGTAGGGTGTCGAAATTTGCTGATGACACAAAGATGAGTGGAAAAGCAAATTGTGTGGAGGGTGTGGAAAGTCTGCAGAGGGATCTGGATAGGCTGAGCGAGTGGGCGAGGACCTGGCAGATGGAGTACAATGTTGGCAAGTGTGAGGTTATCCACTTTGGCAGGAATAATAGTAGGAGGGGCTACTATTTAAAGGGCGAAAAGCTGCAGCATGCTACGGTGCAGAGGGACCTGGGGGTCCTTGTGCACGAGTCGCAAAAACCCAGTCTGCAGGTGCAGCAGGTGGTCAGGAAGGCGAATGGGATGCTGGCCTTCATAGCGAGGGGGATTGAGTATAAAAGTAGGGAGGTCTTGCTGCAACTGTACAGGGCACTAGTGAGGCCGCAGCTGGAGTACTGTGTGCAGTTTTGGTCGCCGCACTTGCGCAAGGATATTTTGGCCTTGGAGGGAGTGCAGAGGAGGTTCACTAGGCTGATACCGGAGTTGAGGGGGTTGAACTATGAAGAGAGGCTGAATAGACTGGGCTTGTACTCGTTGGAGTTTAGAAGGATGAGGGGGGATCTTATTGAGACATATAAGATGATGAAGGGGATGGATAGAGTAGAGGTTGAGAGATTCTTCCCGCTCAGAAAGGACAGCAGGACTAGAGGGCACAGCCTCAAGATAAAGGGGGGCAGTTTAGATCAGAGTTGAGGAGGAACTTCTTCACTCAAAGGGTGATGAATCTCTGGAATTCTCTGCCAGTTGAAGTGGTGGAGGCTGCCTCGCTAAATATATTTAAGTCACGGGTAGATAGATTTCTGATAGACAGGGGAATTAAGGGTTATGGGGAGAAAGCGGGAAAGTGGAACTGATCCACTTCAGATCAGCCACGATCTTATTGAATGGCGGGGCAGGCTCGAAGGGCTGGATGGCCTACTCCTGCTCCTATTTCTTATGTTCTTACTTTCTTGCACTGCATGGTGCTTCTGGCATGGTTTAAGCTGTGCTGACCTCCTGGGCGACAGGTCCCAGGTCGGAGAGGTAACGTTCTGGTGTTTCTTCAAGCCATCCCTGGCGCAGAGGATATGTTTCTGTGGATCATGGTGTTGAGGACCTAGTGGCTGGAGCTGGGTGCTGTCTTCTTCTTGAGGGGGATAACCTGTTGTTTCTGACTGGATACCATCTTGAGCAGTCTCCTACAATTGGAGGCCTGGAGAGAGCGATATGAGTATATTAGACTGGCATTTAAGTATGGCAACAGGACCTTTGAACTTATGGGGGGTAGGGGGGTGAATGAATCAGTTCCTTAGCCACCAAGTGATTCGGAAAGATACTAGCTGGTGCACAATTAATGAGGCTCCACGCAGAGAATGGGGCAGAAGTTCATGCCATCCTGATTAGTGGGAACAACAATTCCAGAAGGCTCAACACTGCACTTAGACAAAAAAAATTCTGCCCAAAATATTTGTTCAATGTCTCTGCCATTTCCCCAGTAGTAATTTATCCTGTTGTTGCTTCTAAGGGACTTTACTAAGCTACTGTCATGTCATCCATAAACTATGTAAACAAAATGTTTTACTTTTCCTTATTTAAAAATGAACTTTGCCAAAATAAAAGATGGTTGCCACCGGTCAGCTGATGACTGGAATTATAAAATGATCACTAGACCTTATATAGATAGAAATTTGCCCAGACATGTTAATCACAGAATCTCTGACTTGAGATTGTCAAGGTCCATTTCAAAATTGGAATGAAGTGAATGTTACTGTATCTTTATAAGCTTCCCCATTCAGCAAAGTCTGAAAGTCCAACAGGGCTATATGGATAATTAATTTCATAGAATCATAGAATCCTACAGTGTAGAAAGAGGCCCTTCGGCTCATCGTGTCTGCACCGAGCACAATCCCACACAGGCCCCACCTCATATCCCTACATATTATACCCACTAACTTACGCATCCCTGGACACTAAGGGGCAATTTTTTAAGCATGGCCAATCAACCTAACCCGCACATCTTTGGACTGTGGGAGGAAACCGGAGCACCCGGAGGAAACCCACGCAGACACGAGGAGAATGTGCAAACTCCACACGGACAGTGACCCGAGCCGGGAATCGAACCCAGGTCCCTGGAGCTGTGAAGCAGCAATGCTAACCACTGTGCTACCGTGCCGCCCCAAAACAAAAGGGTTTGTTAAGCACTACAGTCTATTTGTAGAGCAAAAAAGAATTGTGCTTTACATTCAGATGGTGAGAGAATAAATAAATAGTTCCAATTTTTGCCTCCCCCTCCTGTCTGTAACAGTCCCCATTTACATTTTATATACTTGTAAAAGCTTCTTTATGGTCCTGGCTAGTTTGCTCTTATGCTCTAAATTTCCCCCTTTTTATCAGCGTTTTGGTGGCCCATTGCTGTTTCCAAAACATGCCCAACTGTCAGATTCGATACTATTCTTTGCAACATTATAAACCTTTTCTTTCAATCTTAACTCCCTGAGTAAGCGACTGATGAATCCTTCTTGCTAAATGTTTGTTTTTTAATGGAATGTACACAGTACTCTAGGTGCAGCCTCACCAAGACCCTTACACAATTACAATGATACATCCCTACTTTTATATTCTGTCCCCCTGCAATAGAGGCGATTTGCCTTCCTGATTATATGCTGCATCTGCATTCTAAGTTTCTTTGAGTCATACACGAGGGCATTCAGAACCATTTGTACCACAGCTTTCTGCTGGCTTTCTCCATTTTTGGTTAGCGCTGCTGCCTCACAGTGCCAGGGAACCGGGTTCAATTCAAGCTGTCTGTGTGGAGCTTGCACACTCTCGCTGTGTCTGCGTGGGTTTCCCCCTGGGTGCTCTGGTTTCCTCCCACAGTCCAAAGGTGTGCAGGTTAGATTTACTTGCCATGCTAAATTGCTTCTTAGTGTCAGGGGAACTAGTAGGTTAACTACGTGGGGTTATGGGGACAGGGGTATGTGGGATTGTGGTCAGTGCAGAATCAATGAGCCAAATGATCTCCTCCCATACTGTAAGACGATGGACCAGTTGTATTATCACTAGATTATTAATCCAGAATCGCAAAAATGATCTGGGGACCGGGGTTCAAATCCCGTCAGAGAGATGGTGCAGTGTGAATTCAATAAAAAATATCTGGAATTAAGAAACTACTGATGACCACAAAACCATTATTGGGAAAACCCATCTGGTTCACTCCAGGGAAGGAAATCTGCCATTCCTACCTGGTCTGGCCTACATGTGACTCCAGCAATTGAGTTGAGTTGACTCTCAACTTCCCTCCAATGGCAAATTGAATCATAGAATCCTACAGTGCAGAAGGAGGCCATTCAGCCCATTAAGTCTGCACTGACAACACTTTCACCCAGGCCCTATCCCCATAACCCCATGCATTTACCCTAGCTAGTCCCCCTGACACTAAGGGGTAATTTAGCACGGCCAATCCACCTAACATCTTTGGACAGTGGGAGGAAACCGGAGCACCCAGAGGAAACTACGCAGACACGGGAAGAATGTGCAAACTCCACACAGACAGTGACCCGAGCTGAGAATCAAACCCGGGTGCCTGGCACTGTGGGGCAACAGTGCTAAGCATTGTGCTACTATGCTGCCCTAGGGATGGGCAATGATAAATGTTGGCCAGCCAGCAACACCCACGTCCCTGGAATGAATGAGTCTCGAGTTCATAGAATCCCTCCAGTGCAGAAGGAGGCCATTCAGCCCATCAAGTCTGCACTGACCACAATCCCACCCACCCCCTATCCCAGTAACTCCTCATATTTTACCCTGCTAATCTCTATGACACTAGGGTTAATTTAGCATGGACAATGCAGCTAACCAGCACACCTTGCAGACTGTGGGGGGAAACTGGAGCGCCCGGAGGAAACCCACAGGGGGAACGTGCAGACCCCGCACTGACTGTGATCCGAGGCCAGAATTGAACCCGGGTCCCTGGTGCTGTGAGGCCGCAGTGCTAAATACTGTGCTGCCCTAGAGATGGACAATAATAAATGCTGGCTGGCTATTTATTTAAATGCTGGTTTGCAAAATTTCACTTACTGTACCGTCTGGAGACAATACACATTTCTTTAACCTGTGCCTAATGCTATCTCCATTCACATTGTCTGCCTCTTTAAGACTTGAACAGCAGGTTAGTTGTAAAGACTCACATTCTAATCAGTAATCTGTAAACTGTCTGTGCTTTATACGCTCTGTCTGAGGCCAGAACTCTCCATTCACCCGACGAAGGGGCAAACCCCGGAAAGCTTGTGAGTTTACTATCAAATAAATGGGTTGGACTTTAACCTGGTGTTGTCAGACTTCTTACTGTGTTTACCCCAGTCCAACGCCGGCACCTCCACATCAGCCAGCGATGCCTATGTCTCTGGAATGAACGAATCTGGAGTTGAGAGGACTTCCCTGCAATTTCGCCAGTTGTTTCATAGATATAGGTCCACTACTGGGAAAAGCAGCTTCATGTAACAGGAACCAGCCCTCTGCTCCCACCCTGAGGCCAGACACAGGATCTGAATGCTCACTCAGGCTGACAATGCTGATTGCTGCAGCACTCACACCCTCCACTAGAGAGAAGGCAGGAGGCTCATTATGGATCCAATTTCGCTCCAATCTAAGGCGAGGGAGGGGACATACGCCTGCGGCGCGCTCTTTAAACCGGACAGAGTCTCTTTAACTCAGATATGGAGGGAAGTTAGATGAGTGGCTGTGCGGGTGAGTGTGAAATGCTCATAACACTTTACAACCAGCAGTCTCGGGAGCGAACAAGAAAGTGGCGTTTGCAGAGAAGCAGATTTGTGACATGCTACCTAAACATATTAAACAGGGGGAGTCCGGGGAAAGGAGAGTTATTATTTAATAACCAGTTCGTAGTTTTAGCGGCGCCAATATCTTCATTCAATAAGACTCCCTCAACAGCGATCTTTCAACCTATTTAATAGCAGCGTTGTTTTAAAAGCCCCAATTTCTTACTGTAGCTTGACAAACTTTGTCTACAACGCCCAGCTCCTGAGTGTACCTTGTAAAGAGAGCAGTGGCGCGAAGTATGTTTGTTTCCTCTGTCTAAATTTAAAATTAAACTCTGCATTGTTACACAGGTGGACTTTGTCAAATTCTGCTGAGCCACTCTTGGGCTATCTCTGCATGTCCACTGAAATTGGCACCTACTTGGCCTGGCTGACTGACTTGGATGTGTTTTAAGAGTTTATCTCCCAATTAAATAGCAATGTTTTTGAAACTCCCAGATTCAGAGTAGCTCATCGGGGTAAATCAGCAAAAGAAGCACGGAGATACCAATGGGAGTGAGTTGCCTGAGGGTAAGAGCCTTTGGAAGGGGTAAGCTGACCGTAGTTTGACTTACAATGGCTGGCGTGTTTTAAATGTATTAAATGTTTTAAATGCCAATTAATAATATGGAATTATTCGGGTTAGCAGTGGTGTAGGGGTGTTGTTAGAAATCCAGGTTCGAATCCCACCATGTCAGATGGAGGCATTTGAATTCAATAAAAATCTGGAATTAAATATTGAATGATGACCAACCAGTCAAATTTGAATGTTAATTAATATAACTGGAATTAAAAAGTATTAATGACAATGCATCTATTGTGTATTGTTATAAAAGCTCATCTGTTTTTTTTTATTTGATTTATTATTGTTGCATTTATTAGTATACAGTGAAAAGCGTTGTTTCTTGCATGCTATACAGACAAAGCATACCGTTCATAGAAAAGGAAACGAGAGAGTGCAGAATGTAGTGATACAGTCATAGCTAGGGTGTAGCGAAAGATCAACTTAGTGTGAGGTAGGTCCATTCAAAGGTCTGATAGCAGCAGGGAAGAAGCTGTTCTTGAGTTGGTTGGTACGTGACCTCAAACTTTTGTATCCTTTTTCCAAAGGAAGAAGGTGGAAGGAATGTCTGGGTTGCGTGGGGTCCTTAATTATGCTGACTGCTTTGCTGAGGCAGTGGGAAATGTAGACAGAGTCAATGGATGGGAGGCTGGTTTGCGTGATGGATTATTCACACTTACATTTTGTATTTCTTGCGGTCTTGGGCAGAGCAGGAGCCCATACCAAGCTGTGATACAACCAGAAAGAATGCTTTCTATGGTGCAGCTGTAAAAGTTGGTGATAGTTGTAGCAGACATGCCAAATTATCTTTAGCCTTCTGAGAAATAGACATTGGTGGGCTTTCTCAACTATAGTGTCAGCATGGGGGAACCAGGACAAGTTGTTAACGATCCAGACATGCACAAACTTGAAGCTTTCTTTACTTTATCCCCATTGATGTAGACGGGGACATGTCCTCCACTCTGCTTCTTGAAGTCGGAAGTCTGCCGTCCTTACCCGGTCTGGCCTACATGTGACTCCAGACCCACAGCAATGTGGCTGAACCTTTTCAAAAAAAAAAGTAAAAGACTAGCTACAAGTTTGGTTGTTTTATAGTGTGATAGGGGTTAAAATGTCAGTGAAAGACTAGCCGTTTAGTTGATGGGCAATAAATGCTGGCCTACACAGTGACAACCGCATCCCAAAAATGAAAATAAAAACACTTGAAGGATTAGGCAGAATCCGTGGAGCGAGAAACCAAGTTAATGTATAAAAATGGTGACCTTACTGGAATTGGTTGGGGGGAAAAAAAACTGCTTTTAGTCAGTTTCAAAGCAATGGGGAGAAGGGGTTGGAAAGGAGGGGACTGAGGAGGTGAAGGGCAGAAATGCTTAATAATAAATGCCTAAAGAGGTGATAGAAACACAGTAGATGACCTATTTGTTGAAGGGAGTTGAAAGTGTTTAGCAGAATGGTGAAAGTAGATTGCCTTCCATTTATATAGTGCTTTTCACAACTATGGAATTTCTTGAAGCAAAATGCTTTGAGATGTCCAGTGGCATTCTTTCTGAAATCCAGCCACTGTTGGAATGCAACAGCCACTTTGTGCACAGCAAGCTCCCACAAACAGCAGTGTTGTAACGCTCTGCATGGTAGTTAGCACCGCTGCCTCTCAGCGGCAGGGACCCGGGTTCAATTTCAGCCTTGCGTGGAGTTTGCATGTTCTCCCTGTGTCTGCGTGGGTTTCCTCTGGATGCTCCAGTTTCTTCCCACACTCCAAAGATGTGCGGGCTAGCTTGATTTGACCATACTAAATTGCCCCTTAGTGTCAGGGGGAATTAGCAGGGTAAATATGTGAAGTTATGGGGATAGGACCTGGGTGGGATTGTGGTCTGTGCAGGCTCAATGGGCCAAATGGCCTCCTTCTTCTGCTCTTTAGGGATTCTAAAATAATTTGTTGTTTCTTTGTGTGATTTTGATTGTGGCACATTAGGTAGCATCCCTGCCTCTGAGCCACTTGCTCCAGGTTCACGTCCCACCCTAGGACCTGACGACCAAGGAAAATGTAGCCAAGGAAGTTGACCTTCAGCCTGTAAATGGTTACAATATGCCTACGGTGGTGGTAAGAGTGGATGAGTTTTCTGCTCAGTCAGAACTCTGCAACACACCAGCCTCGCTATGTTAAAGGACTCGACGTGTAAGCCCTTACCATGGGCTTTGTGGTAAGCGTATCCTCGCCCTTGAGGGACTGCTAGAGAGAGAGAGAAATATCAGCCAGGGCACTGGGGCTAGTTCATAAAATAGAACCATAGAACCCGACAGCACAGAAAGAGGCCATTCAGCCCATCGAGTCTGCACCAACCACAATCCCATACACCTACATACTTACCCACTAATCCCTCTAACCTATGCATCTCGGGACACTAAGGGCAATTTTAGCACGGCCAATCAACCTAACCCGCACATTTTTGGACTGTGGGAGGAAACCCACGTAGACACAAGGAGAACGTGCAAACTCCATACAGATAGTGACCCAAGCTGGGAATCGAACCCAGGCCCCTGGAGCTGTGAAGCAGCAGTGCTAACCCACTGTGCTACCGTGCTGCCCATTATTTCAAAGGAGAGCAGTTCCTCTGCTCTCCTTTTGAAATAACGGCAATGGGTCAGTCATGTCCACCTGGGGGAGAAGTTGGGGCCTTGGTTTAATAAATGTCTCATCTGAAAGACAATACTTTTCGTAGTGGAGCAATTTTTCCTTACTGCGTTGGAGACTCAGCTTGCGCTTAAACCCTGGAATAGGACTTGGAACCTGGAAGTGGGAGATTCAGGCATTAGTGCTGCCATTTGAGGTGGCTGTGTCAGAGTGTGTGTAGAAGTATGGAAAATCTACCAGAGAGAGGAAGACTCCTGTGGCTGAGATACTTTGATTTGATTTATTATTGTCACGTGTATTAGAATACAGTGAAAAGTATTGTTTCTTGCGCAATATACAGACAAAGCATACTGTACATAGAGAAGGAAATGAGAGAGTGCAGAACGTAGTGTTGCAGTCAGAGCTAGGATGTAGGCAAAGATCAATTTAATGTAAGGTAAGTACATTCAAAAGTCTGATGGCAGCAGGGAAGAAGCTGTTCTTGAGTTGGTTGGTATGTGACCTCAGACTTTTGTATCTTTTTCCTGATGGAAGGAGGTGGTATATTTGGGGTGTGTGGGGGGGCCTTAATTATGCTGGCTGCTTTTCCAAGGCAGTGGGGAATGAAGTGCAGACAGAGTCAATGCATGAGAGGCTGGTTTGCATGATGGATTGGGCTTTGAAAAGGTAAGTAGACCCCAGGGATATGAACTACCCAACTGGCTGTGTCTCTGTTATGGATCCCCCATCCCAAAAACTAGCCCATACCACCTCATCTTTAGATAAGCTTGGTGTTACTCCTGGCATGCCCTCCTGCATTGCCATTGAACCAGGGTTGATCCCCTGGCTTGGTGGTAATGATTGAGTGAGGGATATGCAAGGCTAAGAGGTTACAGATTGTGGCTGAGTAACATTCTGTGGTTGCTGACCCACAGCCCCTCATGGATGCCTAGATTTGAGCTGCTACATCTGTTTGAAAACTATCCCATTTAGCAGGGTGGTGGCGCCACACACACAGTGGAGGGTATCCTCAATGTGAAGACTAGGACTGCATCAACTGATGCATCTGTGATCGGTAGTTTGATGAGGACAAGGTTAAATAGCTTGTTCCCTCTTGTTGGTTCCCTCACCATCTCCTACAACCTCAATCAGGCAAAATTCAACTCAATCAGTGCAACTGAGGTGCTACTGAGTCATCCTTTATGGTTGAAGTGTCGTCACCCAGAGTATATTCTGTGCCCTTGCTATCATTAGTGATTCTTCCACTTAGTGTTCCGTATGATGGAATACTGATTCATTAGCTGAGGGAGTGCGATTGTTGGTAATCAGAAGGAGGTTTGTGGGTCTGGACTCAATGTCGAGGACCCCCAGTGTCTCCCTCCTCAATTTATCCCATGGCGCGACCACATCTGGTGGGTCTATTCTGCTTTCGGGACTGGACCTACCCAAAAATGGTAATGGGGGAGATTGGAACATGATTGGGTGTGTATGGCTGTCAGGCTATTTTCTGACTAGTCTGTGGGATGGCTCCCTCAATTTTGTCACAAGCCCCCAGAGGTTGGTAAGGCAGAGTTGATAGAGCAATGGTGCACATTGGCCAGTTCTGTTTTAATGCTTTTTGACTGCAGTGGTTTGCTACAAAAGAGTTCTGTTCTAGGCCAGAACATGTAAGAATGACAGATTTCCCTCCTTTACAGGACATTAATGAACCGGATAGGTTTGTATCCATCATTTGTTATCATTACTGAAACTATTCCAGATTTATTAATTAACTGAATTTAAATTCTGACCACAGTGGAATATGAACGAGTGCTCCCAAAACATTAGCCTGGGCTCCTGGGTGATTAGTGTAGTAAAATTACCAGTGCAGCACTGTCTGTTTAAATAAAGTGGAGATGCCGGCATTGGACGGGGGTAAACACTGTAAGAAGTCTCTCAATACCAGGTTAAAGTCCAACAGGTTACTTTGGCACTAAACAACACTAGCTTTTGGATGGCTGTTCCTTCTTCAGGTGAGTGGGACCCTCAACATTGAGTCCAGATCCACAAAGTCTCAGGTCAAACATGGGCAAGGAAACCTCCTGCTGATTACCACCAATCGTACTCCATCCCCTGACTTCCACTCACCTGACGAAGGAACAGTGTTCCGAAAGCTCGTGGTGTTTACTACCAAATAAACTTGTTGGACTTTAACCTGGTGTTGTCAGACTTGCTGCGTTTATATAAATCCGTGTTCAACTCGCTCTAATCAGGTTTCCACTCTGTCAATGCTCAAACGGATCCTATCACAATTACCAAGTGACCAAACTTCGTGTCCTTCTCGATCTGTCAGCAGCCTTTGAGACTGTCTGTACCATCCTCCAGCCCCTCTGCGCTGTCACCCAGCTGGATGCAATTGCTCTCACCAGTTTCTATCCTTATCTATCTAATTGTATCCAGAGGATCAGTCCCAAGGGGGAGGTGGTGGCCTGGTGCTACTTTTGCTGGATCTATAATCCAGAGACCCATGGTTTGGGGACCAGGGTTCAAATCCCAGCATGGCACCTGGCGAAATTTGAATCCAATGCGACCATGAAACTGTGGCTGATTCTTGCAACAACTCATCAATTTCCTTTGTCAAGCAGGGCTGATAGATAAGAATGTTAATCTCATAAGGATACATGATTGGAGCCAGGGATGTCTTGCTGCAATTATACAGAGCCTTTGTGTGACCACACCTGGAATATTATGTGTAGTTTGGTCTCTATAATCTGAGGAAGGATACTCTTGTTATAGAGGAAGTGCCGGAAATGTTTACCAGACTGGTTTCCTCGGATGGCGGGACTGATGTATGAGGAAGTGATTGAGTCAGTCAGGATTATATTCACTGGAGTTTAAACAAAGGAGAAAGTGATCTCATAACCTATAAAATCCTAACAGGATCAGACAGTGCAGAAACAAAAAGGGTGTTCCTGATGGTCCAGCACCAGGGATCGCAGTCTGAGGATAAAGAACAATACAGCACGGGAAACAGGCCCTTCAGCCCAATGAGCCCGTGCCATCATTTTAACAATGTGCCTTTCCTCCTCCACCCTTGACCCATGTCTACGCTTGTGGCACCCACCTTGAAAACCAGATTGAGGGGAGAATAATGTAGGGACAATTTGTTACACCAATCAGCCTGAGAGCACATCTTTGGGATGTCGGAGGAAACCCACGCAACCACGGGGAGAATGCGCAAACTCCCACAGACACCGGCCCAAATCCGTGTATCTGCACAGCAAACAGTGATAGTCACTGAGCTGTCGTGGTGCCCATCTGCTGGTCCAGTTTAAGTGTACACAAACGATGTGAAGCACTAGGCTACTCTCAATGTCCAAGAGCAGCCCACGCACGACCCACCGTGTGTATGACCCTTGTTAGACAACAAGGTGGACCGACGCACCTGCGAAGTAAAACAGAAAAACATCAACAGATGTAGCAGTTGATTTCCAGGAACATCCCAAGGCTCTGATCCTTATTTAAAACAGTCTCCTATGTCCCTCCATCCCTATTTTGCTCAGCTGTCTATCTAAGTAAACCTTAAACAACTCCAGCGTGCCTGCCTCCACCACCTTACTTGGCAGTGCATTCCATACCCCCATGACCCTCTGTGTGGAAAAACCTCCCTCTAGCATCCAAATTATACCCCCCGCCCCCCAATTAGGAGACATTTCTTCACCCAGAGAGTGATGAGCTTGTGGCATTCTCCACCATAGAAAGCAGTTGAGGCCAAAACATTGTATGTCTTTGAAGAAGGCGTTAGATAGAGCTCCAGAGGCCAAAGAATTGGCGGGGAGAGTGGGAACAGGTTACTGAGTTGGAAGGAGGATCAGCCATGATCATACTAATTGGTGCAGCACATTTTCTATATTTCCATAGCAAACAGCTCCCTTTAGGGAAGGAAAGCTGCCATCATTACATGGTCTGGCCTACACGTGCAAGGACAAATAGGGATGGACAATAAATGATGGCCCAGCCAGTGATACCCTTATCCCATGAATAGAAGGTGGCTCTCCCCTCTTCCGCACTGTTATCTCCTGATAAAGGCACTCTATAAATACAAATCTCCTTGCTTTCTTTTCTCATCACTGTGTTTGCCTCCCATCAGTTCAGTTCTCTAAACAATCCAGATGATTATTTGTTCTGCTTGTCTGTTATATGCAGTCCCTGTGCATCCTCAGGAGATACCATCATCCCTCTAATCTATCAACTCTGCTACTTGACAAAGGAAGCAAGCCCCAAAAGCTTGAAAGAAATGTTTTAAATTATTTGCTATCTGTGCTACATCCCCATTGCTACTTGCTGTCCTTATCTTTACTAACAGCAATGAAAAGAAAGAGAGATTTGCACCTTTTCATAACCTCAGGACTCTGGTTAATGAAGTACTATTTGAAGTGTCGTCTTCTTGGGTGATCTTGCTAATGAGCATGACTTGGCCACCTAAGAAACTCTGTGTCACTGGTCATGGATTCTGTGTGTCCTTGGGTGGCTGATGGGTCTGATCCTAGGGGCAGGTGTTTCTGGGAGGTGGGGTCCGTCCTTGGACTCTGGATAGTTGGTATTCCTTTCTCAGGCTCCTTTTCAGGGCCTCCTCTTGCCATCGGGTATCCTCGAAGAATTGTGACTCTTCAGCCAAGAGGTTCCTCCAGGTGGGACTCCTCTGAGCAAAGGTCTCCCAGGCATTGACGTCTCTGTTGCATTTATTTAAAGTAGGCAATGTAGCAAGTTTCTACAAACAAGATAATGACCAGATAATCTATCTTTGGTGATATTGGTAGAGGGATAAATATTGGCCAGGATCGCCAGGGGAAACTCCCCACTCATTGTGTCAGTGCCATCTGAGAGGACTTTCATTTTAAGTCTTTTGATTTGATTTATTATCGTCACGTATTGGTGTACAGTGAAAAGTATTGTTTCTTGCACACTATACAGACAAAGCATACCATTCATAGAGTACGAAGGCGAGAAGGAAAGCAAAGATGCCCAATGTCATGTTACAGTCACAAGTTGCTGACAAAGATCAATTTAATATAGGGGATAAGCCCATTCAGAAGTCTGATGGCAGCAGGGAAGAAGTTGTTCTTGAGTTGGTAGATATGTGGCCTCAGATCTTTGTATCTTTTTCCCAATGGAAGAGAAATGTCCAGGGTACGTGGGCTCCTTAATTATGCTGGCTGCTTTTCCAAGACACTGGCAAGTGTGGACAGAGTCAGTGGATGGAAGACTGGATTGAGTGATAAATTGGGCTGTGTTCACAACCGTTTGTAGTTTCTTGTGTTTTTGGTCAGAGCAGGAGCTGTGCCAAGCTGTGATTTGAACCAGAAAGGATACTTTCTACAGTGCATATGTAAAAATTGGTGGGAGTCGTAGTGAACATGCCAATTTTTCTTAGCATCCTGAGAAAGTAGAGGTGTTGGTGGGCTTTCTTAACTATAGCATCAGCGCGGATGGATCAGGTCAGATTGTTGGTGATCTGGCCACCTAGAAACTTAGAACATAAGAAATAGGAGCAGGAATAGGCCATCTAGCCCTTCGAGCCTGCCCCGCCATTCAATAAGTTCATGGCTGATCTGTCGTGGCTCAGTTCCAC
Organism: Carcharhinus amblyrhynchos; assembly: GCF_965287045.1. Classification (NCBI taxonomy): domain Eukaryota; kingdom Metazoa; phylum Chordata; class Chondrichthyes; order Carcharhiniformes; family Carcharhinidae; genus Carcharhinus; species Carcharhinus amblyrhynchos. Next base: position 6,395,202 of record NC_137342.1, on the reverse strand, counting down.
ATTCCCGCCCTCTCCCCATAACCCTTAATCCCCTCTCTTATCAAAAACCCATCAACCCGCGTCTTAAAAATATTTAGCGAGGCAGCCTCCACCACTTCAACGGGCAGAGAATTCCAGAGATTCACCACCCTTTGAGTGAAGAAGTTCCTCCTCAACTCCGTTCTAAACCGCCCCCCCCCTTTATCTTGAGGCTGTGCCCCCTAGTCCTACTGTCTTTTTTGAGCGGGAAGAGCCTCTCCACCTCTATCCTATCCATCCCATTCATCATCTTATATGTCTCAATGAGATCTCCCCTCATTCTTCTAAACTCTAACAAGTACAAGCCCAGTTTATTCAGCCTCTCCTCATAGCTCAACCCCCTCAACTCCGGTATCAGCCTAGTAAACCTCCTCTGCACTCCCTCCAAGGCCAAAATATCTTTGCGCAGGTGCGGCGCCCAAAACTGCACACAGTACTCCAGCTGCGGCCTCACCAATGAAGCCCTCGACCATTTTTTATTCATCACCAGCTGAAAGGTGGCACTTTTGATAGTGCAGCACTGCAACGTTTGAGGTGTCAGCCTAGATTTGATGGTCAAATCTCTAAATGAAGCTTGAACCTTTTTGATTCAGAGGCAAGAGCAGCTCTACTAGTTGCAGCTGACACCTATAAATGTGCATCTCTGCAGTTGAATTGTGCGACATTATTGAGTAAAGTTTGGTATGTGTAGGCGCAATATGCAAGTAGTTTAGGAATAGCCTTCCACTTTGCTGTTGTTGTTTCCAGGTACTTGAATATCGAAGAGTGAGACAGTCCCACAGCTCTTCAAATCAGGCCATGAGCAGCAAGCGCCATAATCCAGTGGAAAGCATCTGCCGAAAAATCCAAACCATTCAAAGGAGAGACCAGGGGTCCAATCCCGTGTTGCAAATTCCGAAATTCCGCTCCAGGAACTTTGAGAGTCCTCAGGTCAGCCTCAGGAAGAACATGGAGGTGATCCTGCGGAATAGAAGGGCTGCAAATCACACGGTGCGGCGGGGAGTGAACGTTGCCGTGGCCGATCGCGCCTCGTCCGGCCGATTGAGAGACGGGAGAGACCGGCAAGCCTCTGTCAGTTCCACGTACACGGTGGTCAGCTCGGTCGGAGAAACGGCCGCCAAGCCGCCTCGTGGCTGCAGAGCTGTGAGCTGCTCCACGCCCGTTAACCAGGGCGAGAGAAATGTTGCCATCTTGAGCCAGCCTTACTCGGCCATTATCAATATTGAACATCGCGTTCTGACCAGCGGTGACTGCAACACTGCGTGTAGTCCAGTTAGTACCACCAACTTTAACTTCTACACCCACCTACACCAAACGCAATCACCCGTAGCAAAGAGATTGTCCTTGGATGAGACTAGTGGTAAGTGAATGATGATGAAGTTTCCGCGTGTTTAGCTTTACGTGAACATCACTCAGACTGGGATTTCCATCTCCTGCAGGGCAATTTGGATTTCAGAGTCTAGAATTGTTTTCAATGGGTTTTGGTGTCAATGGGTGCTATTCTGGTTGGCGAATAGTGGAGTGCCCCAGGGATCGGTGCTGGGCCCTCAGCTATTTTCCATTTATATAGATGATCTGGAGGAGGGGGCTGAGTGTAGGGTGACAAAATTTGCTGATGACACAAAGATGAGTGGAAAAGCAAATTGTGCGGAGGGTGTGGAAAGTCTGCAGAGGGATCTGGATAGGCTGAGCGAGTGGGCGAGGACCTGGCAGATGGAGTATAATGTTGGCAACATAGAACACTACAGCACAAACAGGCCCTTCGGCCCACGAGTTGCGCCGATCACATCAACACCTACCAATCTATAGACCTATCTATAACCCCCAATCCCATTAAACCCCATATACTCATCCAGAAGTCTTTTAAAAGACCCCAGCGAGTTCGCCTCCACCACCACTGACGGCAGCCGATTCCATTCACTCACCACCCTCTGAGTGAAAAACTTACCCCTAACATCACTTCTGTACTTGCCTCCCCGCACCTTAAATCTGTGTCCTCTCGTAGCGACCATTTCAACCCGGGGAAATAGCCTCTGAGAATCCACCCTATCTATTCCTCTCAACATTTTATAAACCTCTATCAGGTCGCCTCTCAACCTCCGTCTCTCCAGGGAAAAGAGTCCCATATCCCTCAACCTATCCTCATAAGGCATGCCTCCCAGTCCAGGCAACATTCTTGTAAATCTCCTCTGAACCCTTTCAATAGCTTCTACGTCTTTCCTACAGTGAGGCGACCAGAACTGCGCACAGTACTCCAAATGAGGCCTGACAAGGGTCTTATAAAGTTGCAGCATTACCTCCCGACTCCTAAACTCAATCCCTCGATTTATGAAGGCCAGTACACCATACGCCTTCTTGACCACATCCTCCACCTGCGAGGCCGATTTAAGAGTCCTGTGGACGTGGACCCGGACCCCAAGATCCTTCTGCTCTTCAACACTACCAAGACTCCTGCCCTTGATAGTGTACTCATTCATCCCATTGGTTCTGCCAAAATGGACGACTACACATTTATCCGCATTGAAGTCCATCTGCCACTTCGCCGCCCAGTCCTGCATCCTATTTATGTCCTGCTGCAACTTTTGCCATCCTTCCAGACCATCCACAACACCACCGACCTTCGTGTCATCAGCGAACTTACTTACCCATCCCTCCACTTCCTCATCCAGGTCATTTATGAAAATGACAAACAGCAAGGGTCCTAGAACAGATCCCTGGGGCACTCCACTGGTGACTGACCTCCATTCAGAAAAAGACCCATCCACAACCACTCTCTGCCTTCTGCAGGCAAGCCAGTTCTTGATCCACAAGGCCAAAGGCCCTTGGATCCCATGCCCTCTCACCTTCTCAAGAAGTCTTGCATGGGGGACCTTATCAAACGCCTTGCTGAAGTCCATGTACACCACGTCCACGGCACTTCCTTCGTCAATGTGTTCAGTCACATTATCGAAGAACTCAACTAGGCTCGTAAGGCACGACCTGCCCTTGACAAATCCATGCTGACTATTCCTGATCATGTCAAACCTCTCCAAATGCTCGTAAATCTTGTCCCTCAGAAGCCTCTCCATCAGCTTACCAACCACTGAGGTCAGACTCACCAGTTGGTAATTTCCCGGGCTATCTCTGTTCCCTTTCTTGAAAATAGGAACTACATCCGCAATCTTCCGGAACCTCTCCTGTCTCCATTGACGACGCAAAGATCATCTCCAGGGGCTCTGCAATCACTTCCCTCGCCTCCCACAGTATCCTGGGGTACATCCCATCTGGTCCTGGCGACTTATCAATCTTGATAGAATTCAAAAGTTCTAACACATCCTCCACCTTAATATCCACAAACTCAATCTTTTCCATCTGCTGCAAATCCGTAGCAAAATCTCCCAGATCAGCTTCCACTGTGAATACTGAGTCAAAGTACTCATTAAGCACCTCTGCCATTTCTTCTGGTTCCACACAGACCTTTCCCCTTTCACCTTTTATAGGTCCTATCTCTTCTCTTCTCATCCTTTTACCTTTCACATATTTATAGAAGGCCTTGGGATTCTCCTTAATCTTACCCGCCAAGGTCTTCTCATGACCCCTTCTGGCTCTCCTAATTTCCCTTTTAAGCTCCTTTCTACAGTCCTTATACTCCTCAAGATCCTTAACCTCTCCTAGTTCCCTGAACCTTTTGTACACCTTCCTTTTCCTCCTGACTAAGTTCAACACAGCCTTCGTGCACCACGGTTCCCGCGACCTACCAAAACCCCCTTGTCTCATCGGAACGTTATCATACAGAGCTCCAGACAAACATTCCTTGAATATCCGCCACCTTCCTTCGGTACTTTTCCCTAAGAACGCCTCCTTCCAGTTTATTTTTCCAAGTAACTTCCTGACTTCTTCGTATCTCCCCTTACTCCAGAGTGTGAGGTTATCCACTTTGGCAGAAATAATAGTCGGAGGGATTATTATTTAAAGGGCAAAAAGCTGCAGCATGCTACGGTGCAGAGGGACCTGGGGGTCCTTGTGCACGAGTCGCAAAAACCCAGTCTGCAGGTGCAGCAGGTGATCAAGAAGGCGAATGGAATGTTGGCCTTTATAGCGAGGGGGATTGAATATAAAAGTAGGGAGGTCTTGCTGCAACTGTACAGGGTATTGGTGAGGCTGCAGCTGGAGTACTGTGTGCAGTTTTGGTCGCCGCACTTGCGCAAGGATATTTTGGCCTTGGAGGGAGTACAGAGGAGGTTCACTAGGCTGATACCGGAGATGAGGGGGTTGGACTATGAAGAGAGACTGAATAGACTGGGTCTGTACTCGTTGGAGTTTAGAAGGATGAGGGGGGATCTTTTAGAGACGTATAAGATAATGAAGGGGATGGATAGGGTAGAGGTAGGGAGATTCTTCCTGCTCAGAAAGGACAGCAGGACTAGAGGGCACAGCCTCAAGATAAGCGGGCGGGGGGGGCCGTTTAGATCAGAGTTGAGGAGGAACTTCTTCACTCAAAGGGTGATGAATCTCTGGAATTCTCTGCCAGTTGAAGTGGTGGAGGCTACCTCGCTAAATATATTTAAGACACGGGTAGATAGGTTTTTGACAGACAGGGGAATTAAGGGTTATATGGGGAGAAAGTGGGAAAGTGGAACTGATCCACTTCAGATCAGCCATGATCTTATTGAATGGCGGGGCAGGCTCGAAGGGCGAGATGGCCTACTCCTCCTATTTCTTCTGTTCTTATTGTTTTAAAAAAACACACTTTTTTATTATCATTTAAAAAAGCCAGTTTACCTTCAAAGGTCCTACATAAATGCCAAGTTTCTCTTTCACGATCTTAATATGTCCCCAAGTTTTTTTTATAGAATTCAATTAAATCATAGAGTCCCTTCAGTGCAGATAAGAGGCAATTCAGCCCATTTTAAGTCTGAACCAACTCATAGCCAGGCTTTACCCTGCAAACTCATGTATTTACTCCATTAATTCCTTGTCTTCACCCCCACCCCCCACTTGTATATCTTGGGACACCAAGGGGCAATTTAGCATGGCCAATCCACCTAACCTGCACATCTTTAGACTGTGGGAGGAAATAGGAGCACTCGAGGAAAGCCATGCAGACTTGGGCAGATTCCATACAGACAGTCACCAAGGCTGGAATTGAACCCAAGTCCCTGGCGCTGTGAGGCAGCAGTGCCAACCACTGTGCCACCCTTTTCGCAATTTGCCATGGAGTGATTTGAACTTTTAACTGGTTTCCCCGTATTGTGTCTAATTATAATACTCTGTGATCCACTGAGTATGTGGGAACACTTTTTATTTTCTCTTTCATGATTTTGGATGTTCTTCTACCAGTTAAACCCAATTATATTTTTTAATTTTGCATACATTTGTGTGTGGGTGTATTTATCCATTGCTGCATAAAATATGACAGTATAATATTCCAATATCAGTTGCGAGGAACGCTTGTGTTGATATGAGCATTTGAGTAAAGAATTGTATCACATTTTGTCTAAATATAACTGAGGCCTTTATTGCCTATTTGGACACGTACTTGCGCTGAAATAACCACACTCTGCGGGTTTTAATGTGTTTCTTAATAAACTAACAAAGGAAATGTCAGCATTTAGCAAAATATGCAAAAGAATGCTCACATATTGAGCAGGGTGCGGTGAATTAAAAAGTTAAGCGTGACTAACACAGTCTGTTCGATGTTTCACCGTTTTCGTAAAGTAAACGAACCTGCAGTGCCAAACGGAATGGAAAATGTGGAAAATATGAGTCTGATCTGCGAGGAAGATCTACTGGACACTATTTTCTACGCCTGTGACATAAAGCATCGAGGTACAGTTTAACATTACCACTTAATACTCAAAATGATCTTTTATCATCTCTTAGTCAACAGTAGGACTCATAGGATTGATGGATTAGGGATTGGAAAATGGACAGAGGACAAAAGAGCAGGAATAAATGGGATATTTTCAGCTTGGTAGGCTGTGGTTAAAGGGAGCTTGAAGGATCAGGACTCAGGCTTTGGCTATTTACAATCGTTGTTAATGACTTGGATGAAGGGACAGTATAATGTATCCGAGTTTGCTGATGGCGTGAAACAGATGGGAAAGTAGAAACCTGACAGTGCAGAAGGAAGCCATTTGGCCCATCAAGTCTGTACCAACATCGATCCCACCTAGGCCTCATTCCCGTAACCCTGCTAATTTACCCCGCTAATCCCCGGACACTAAGGAGCAATTTAACATGTCCGATGCACCTAACCCACACATCTTTGGACTGTGGGAGGAAACCAGAGCACCTGGAGGAAACCCATGCAGACACGGGGAGAATGTGCAGACTGCTCACAGGCAGTGACCCAAGCTGGGAATTGAACCCAGAGCCCTAGCACTGAGGCAGCAGTGCTAACCACTGTGCCACCTTGAGCAGTGAATGGTGAGATGGCTCTAAAGAGGCTTTAGAGAAGTAGAGTCAGTGTTGAGCGAGTGGGCAGGAAAATGTTGATGGAATACAATGTGGTGATGTTGTCTTGTCTGGTCTGAAAAATAAAGCAAGCAGAATACTTTTTCTTTGAAATTGCTTACATTCAGAGGGACCTGGTGTCCTTGTAAACTGAATGTATAAAGCTAATATGCAGGTATGGCTAGCAATTGGGAAGGCAAGTGGCATGTTACCTTTTATTATGATGGGATTGGAGTGAAAGAATCATTGGAATTATATAGGTCATTGAGTGACTGCCTGTGCAGAGTTTGCATGCTCTCCCCGTGTCTATGTGGGTTTCCTCTGGGTTCTCCAGTTTCCTCCCACAGTCTCAAGATGTGCAGGTTGGGTGGATTGACCATGCAAAAATGCTCCTCAGTGTCCCAAGCTGCGGAGGTTAGGTTGATTGGCCATGGTAAACGTAGAGTGACGGTTGGGTCTAAGTAAGATGCTCTTTCGGAGAGATTTTAATGGGCTGAATGGCTTCCTTCTGCACCGTGTAGGAACCCCATGGTGCAGCCACACCAGAAACATGGTGTGCAGTTTTGGTCTCCTTATGAAAAGATGTACTTTTCTGAGACTGAGTGCAACAGAAGGTCCATTGGGCTGGGTCCTGGGCTGAGAGGATTGTCCTTGGAGGAGAAGTTAAGGGGACCAGGCATATATTCCCTGGACTTGATTTTAAAACGTAAATTTCTTAATAAGAACATAAGAAATAGGAGCAGGAGTAGGCCACCTAGCCCTTCGAGCCTGCCCCGCCATTCAATAAGATCATGGCTGATCTGTCGCTGCTCAGTTCCACATTCCCGCCCTCTCCCCATAACCCTTAATCCCCTCGCTTATCAAAAACCTACCTACCCCCGTCTTAAATCTATTTAGCGAGGCAGCCTCCACCACTTCAACGGGCAGAGAATTCCAGAGATTCACCACCCTTTGAGTGAAGAAGTTCCTCCTCAACTCCGTTCTAAACCGCCCCCCTCTTATCTTGAGGCTGTGCCCTCTAGTCCTGCTGTCCTTTGAGCGGGAAGAGCCTCTCCACCTCGATCCTATCCATCCCATTCATCATCTTATACGTCTCAATGAGATCTCCCCTCATTCTTCTAAACTCTAACAAGTACAAGCCTAGTTTATTCAGCCTCTCCTCATAGTTCAACCCCCTCAACTCCGGTATCAGCCTAGTAAACCTCCTCTGCACTCCCTCCAAGGCCAAAATATCCTTGCGTAAGTGCGGCGACCAAAACTGCACACAGTACTCCAGCTGCGGCCTCACCAATGCCCTATACAGCTGCAGTAAGACCTCCCTACTTTTATATTTAATCCCCCTCGCTATGAAGGCCAGCATCCCATTCGCCTTCCTGACCACCTGCTGCACCTGCAAGCTGGGTTTTTGCGACTCATGCACAAGGACCCCGAGGTCCCTCTGCACCGTCGCCTGCTGCAGTTTTTGGTCATGTAAGTAATAGTCCTTCCTACCATTATTCCTACCAAAGTGGACAACTTCACACTTGCCAACATTAAATTCCATTTGCCAGTTCCTGGCCCATTCGCCCAGCCTATCTAGATCCTTCTGTAGACTCTCCACACCCTCCGCGCAGTTTGCCGTTCCACCAATCTTGGTGTCATCAGCAAATTTCGACACCATACACTTGGTTCCCTCCTCCAGATCATCTATATAAATGGTAAATAGCTGAGGTCCCAGCACCGACCCCTGGGGCACTCCACAAGTCACCAACCGCCAATCCAAATAGCACCCATTGACCCCCACTCTCTGCCTCCTATTTGACAGCCAATCCTCTATCCACGCTAACACCTTACCCCCAACTCCATGCCCCCTAACCTTCTGTAATAACCTCTTGTGCGGCACCTTATCAAACGCCTTCTGAAAATCAAGAAAGACCACATCCACCGGCTCTCCTCTATCCACCACCCTAGACACATCCTCATAGAACTCCAATAAATTCGTCAGACACGACTTCCCCTTAACGAAACCGTGCTGCGTCTGCTCGATCAAACAATTCTCCTCAAGATGCCTCGCTATTTTCTCCTTGATCACGGTTTCTAACATTTTACCTACAACAGACGTTAAACTAACTGGCCTATAATTCCCTGCCTTTTGCCTGCCACCCTTCTTAAACAATGGCGTAACGTTAGCTGTTTTCCAATCTTCCGGCACTTCCCCGGAATCCAGCGATGTTTGGAAAATAAGAGATAAGCTTAAGGGGCTTGCCAGGAGCATGTGACGTTTTTTCTGGGCTGGGGAGCCTAGATCATAGGGTACCACGGTCTTAGAAGAAGCAGTTGGCCATTTTGGAACGAGATGAGATATTTCTTCACTCAAAGGGTTGTGAATCTTCAGAAATCGTCACTCCCAGAGAGGTGGGGATGCCCAGTTGTTTAGTATATTCAACACAGATCAATGGAGGAAATGAAGGGATAATGTTGGGAAGGTGGAGTGCCAGTTGATCAGCTATGATCTTATTGAAAATTGGTGAAGGTTTAGAAGGGGCGAATGGTCAATGTTAGCTCATTTTTCTTATTTTCTTTCATTTGAGGAAACTTAATTGAGATTCTGGTCACCTTACTACCGGAAGGACGTGGAGGCTCTGGAAAGGGTGCAGAGGAGGTTTACCAGGATGTTGCCTGGCATGGAGGGGTTGGGGTACGAGGAAAGGTTGGAGAAACTGGGACTGTTCTCCTTGGAAAGACGGAGATTGAGGGGGGACATGATAGAGGTATATAAGATACTGAAGGGAATAGACAGGGTCAATAGTGAGAGACTGCTCCCTAGATTGGTAACAAATACAAGAGGACATGATTTAAGGGTGAGGGGGGAGAGATATAATTTGGAAGTGAGAGGAAGGTTCTTTACGCAGAGAGTTGTGGGGGTATGGAACGCGCTACCGAGTAGGGTGGTGGAGGCGGGAACGTTGGACTCGTTTAAGGTTCAGTTAGATAGGCACATGAGTGAAACGAGGCTGGAGGGTTATGGTAGGGGTTATTAAATAAGGGTTAGAACCTCGGGAGACACCGGAAAGGCAGGCTTGTGATTAACATTTTTGTCTTTTATTCCGCAGGTGGAGGTCCACCTCGTTGTCAAACGAGGGGCATGCACACGGTGGGTCGTGCGTGGGCTGCTCTTGGAGGTTCCGGGAGTGGCCTAGTACTTCGTGTCGGTGTGTGTGCTTGATCCTGGACCGGTAGAAGGGCGCCGCAACAGCTCGGTGACTAGCACTGCTAGCTGTGCAGATACATGGATTTGGGCCTGTGTCTGTGGGAGTTTGCGCATTCTCCCTGTGGTTGCGTGGGTTTCCTCCGGGCGCTCCGGTTTCCTCCCACACCCCAAAGATGTGCTCTTAGGCTGATTGGTTTTACCAAATTGACACCATTCTCCCCTGAATCTGGCTAAGTCAGGGGTTCTATTCGTAGACACGCAGGGTAGAATAGGTGTAGGGTGATGCGGCGGCGCGGGCTTGTTGGGCCGAAGGGCCTGTTTCCCGTGCTGGGTTGTTCTTTGTTCTTTGAGATGCAATAAACTAGTAAAGGATCAACAGGCTGGCTTTATTCTCTTGAAGGAAAGCTTGAAAGGTGGCCTAATAGAGGCCTTTAACTTTTTTTTTGAAGGTATTAATTGAGCAAACAGAGTGTCTCCACTTATGAGAATTTTAAAACCATCAAAGTAAGATACTCAGCAAGGAAAACTGGAGTCAATGGGTATCGGGATCAAACGCTCCATTGGTTGGAGTCATACCTGGTACATAGGAAGATGATTGTGGAGGGTCAGTCGTCTCAGCTCCAGGGCATCTCTATAGGAGTCCCTTAGGGTAGTTCCCTAGGCCCAACCATCTTCAGCTCTTCGTCAATGACCTTGCCTCTGTAGTAAGGTAAGAAATGCCTGGATGGGGGCAGCTCCAACAACACTTGGGAAGCTTGACACCATTCCAGGACAAAGCAACCCACTTGACTGTCCCCACATTTACAAACATCCACTCCCTCCACCACCAATGCTCAAAAGTAGCAGTGTGTACCATCTACAAGATGCACTGCAGCAATTCACCAAAGATTTTAAGTCAGCATCTTCCAAACCCACGATCACTTCCATCTAGAGGGACAAGGGCAGCAGATATATGGGAACACCACCACCCGCAAGTGCCCCTCACCACCCTGATTTAGAAATATATCACCATTCCTTCACAGCCACTGGCTTTGTTAACCACTAAGGGAATTAAGGGTTATGGGGAGTGGGTGGGAAAGTGGAACTGAACCCACTATCAGATCAGCCAAGATCTTATTGAATGGCGGAGCAGGCTCGAGGGGCTAGATGGCCTACTCCTGCTCCTATTTCTTATGTTCTTGTGGGTCAAAATCCTGGAATTCCCTTCCTAATGGCATTGTGGGTCTCAAAAAATGTGTACGTTGGGGGGATTAGTGGGGTAAATACAAAGGGGGTACAGGGTTAGAATGGGGGTGGGTGGGCCTGTGTTAGACACTCTGGAGAGTGCAGACGTAATGGGCTGGATGGCCTCTCCCTGCACTGTAGGGATTCTATAGCCAATGCTCCAGGTGCAGTCCATGCCATTTAGTTTGACTCTGTGTGACATCTCAGCAAAGTGAAGAATAATCCACGTTATTAAAAGATTGATACCGGTCCCTTTCTGCAGGGAAAGTGGCTGTTTCTATGATTGTGGACTACCTGCGACACACCACGAGCCGTAGCTCTGAGGACAGTGGCCTTGAGGATTTGTGTAACATGTTGGATCCTGATAACAAGGACATCTCTATTGACTTGGGGACTTATCGGGCAGTAATGAAAGAGTGGATTGAAGACTGTAGGAGGAAAAGGTAAGGAATGCAGTTTGTATGACTGGTCTGTGCTGAAAATCTGGTGAATTTGTCCAGCCAGTGGGACACTGGCACAGTGTTTAGCACTGCTGCCTCACAGCGCCAGGGGCTCAGGTTTGATTCCAGTCTTGGGTGTGGAGTTTGCACGTTCTCTCCGTGTCTGGATGCTCTGGTTTCCTCCCAATCTCCAAAGATGGGTAGGTTGGGTGGATTGGCCATGGTGCATTCCCCCCTCGAGTCCAAAATTATGTAGGTTAGGAGGATTCGCCCTAGTAGATGGGGGTTACAGGAATAGGGTAGAGGGGTAGGTCTGGGTCAATGCTCCTTTGGAGTGTTGGTGCAGACTTGAAGAGCTGAATGGCCTCCATCTGCACTGTAAGGATTCTGTGGATTCTATGATCAACAAACGTTTTAAATTCTGTCAGCTGGTACATTTAATGAATCCTGAGGGGGCATCAGAATAGTGGAAGCTGCTGATAATTTGGAAAAAAGAGGATTGACTTGTTCAAGAAAAGTCTTGACTGACTGTCTTTTACTTTCCTGTGTCAGTTGATGCTTTTCCCACTTTATCTGCAAAGCACTTAATATTTAAATTGAGGTGACATTTACCAATTGGCGAAATGTGTCTGTTTGCATGCTATTTTCACCTTCAACATTGTGTTGATGCTCGTTCGAATTGTGCGTTTGTTCTTGTTAAACTTGCTAACCAACCAAATGGACCAAAGTGAATCTTAGTTGTGCGCGTGCGTACACACCAGTTGACAGAAATGTGATTTCCGTTCTGTGGTTTGGCTATTTTTCGTTATCTCGGTTGCCTCAGGCAGGCAATCTAAAGGTCAAGTTGTCTCATTCTCGCCTCACGTACTTCTCCCTAGCTGGTTGCCGGGCCTGGTGACAGATTGATGTAGACAACTGCGTCAAACGTTGTGCATTGTGGGAGGACTTCAGGATGTGGGGAGATGAGCAAACTTGGTTGGCTTAAAATTCCTATAATGTAGTAGTAGTAAATTTACCACTTCGGGGTCAGACTGGGGGTGCAACAATACAGTTTTTTATTTAACGAAGCTTCATGGAGAAAAGGTGCTGGCACTCCGCAGAACTGGGCAGCTACCTTCTCTCAATAATACAATAAGAGCAGTTTATTTTTATACCTTTTTCAGACAATGGATAGTCCGGACATTAGCCGTTTTAACGCATTGTTATAGTTGAGTAGGATTGACAGTTTAACACGTTGTCATATACAGACATTGACATTTAACATTGCATTGTTTCATAGAATGAACATGTTTCCTTTGTTAGTGACTATCAATGACTTAGTTTCGGTCTATACATTAATTGGTTTTCCTGCATTTATGTATCTCCATTCCCATTTATGGTTAATCGCCTTATTGTTCTAGGTCTGTCCTTGTCTTAGAAGTGCCTCAAGCACTCTATGGCTTCCTGCAGTATCTGATTCCTGCATGTTTAAGAACATAAGAACATGAGAACAAGGAGTAGGCCATCTAGTCCTTCGAGCCTGCCCCGCCATTCAATAAGATCATGGCTGATCTGAAGTGGATCAGTTCCACTTTCCTGCTCTCTCCCCATAACCCTTAATTCCCCTGTCTGTCAAAAAGCTATCAACCCGCGTCTTAAATATATTTAGCGAGGTAGCCTCCACCACTTCAATGGGCAGAGAATTCCAGAGATTCACCACCCTTTGAGTGAAGAAGTTCCTCCTCAACTCCATTCTAAACTGCACCCTACCCCCCTAACTTGAGGCTGTGCCCTCTAGTCCTGTTGTCCTTTCTAAGCGGGAAGAATCTCTCTACCTCTACCCTATCCATCCCCTTCATTACCTTGTACGTCTCTAATAAGATCCCCCTCATCCTTCCAAACTCCGAGTACAGACCCAGTCTATTCAGTCTCTCTTCATAGTCCAGCCCCCTCATCTCCGGTATCAGCCTAGTAAACCTTCTCTGCACTCCCTCCAAGGCCAAAATATCCTTCCGCAAGTGCGGCGACCAAAACTGCACACAGTACTCCAGCTGCGGCCTCACCAGTGCCCTGTACAGTTGCAGCAAGACCTCCCTGCTTTTATATTCAATCCTCCTCGCTATAAAGGCCAACATCCCGTTTGCCACCTTGATCACCTGCAGACTGGGTTTTTGCGACTCGTGCACAAGGACCCCCAGGTCCCTCTGCACCGTAGCATGTTGCAGCTTTTCGCCCTTTTAAATAATAATCCCTCCTACTATTATTTCTGCCAAAGTGAATAACCTCACACTTGCTAACATTGTACTCCATCTGTCAGGTCCTCGCCCACTCGCTCAGCCTACCCAGATCCCTCTGCAGACTTTCCACACCCTCCTCACAATTTGCTTTTCCACTCATCTTAGTGTCATCAGCAAATTTTGTTACCCTACACTCAGCCCCCTCCTCCACATCATCTATATAAATGGTAAATATCTGAGGCCCCAGCACCGATCCCTGCGGCACTCCACTAGTTACCAACCGCCAATCCGAATAGCACCCATTGACACCTGCTCTCTGCCTCCTATTAGACAGCCAATCCTCTATCCACGCTAACACCTTACCCCCAACTCCATGCACCCTAACCTCCTGAAGCAACCTTTTGTGAGGCACCTTATCAAACGCATTTTGAAAATCAAGAAACACCACATCCACTGGTTCCCCTCTGTCGACTGCACTAGTCACATCCTCAGAAATCCAATAAATTTGTCAAACGTGACTTCCCCTTAACGAATCAATGCTGCGTCTGCTCGATCAAACCATTCTTCTCTAGATGCCTCGCTATTTTTTCTTTGATGACGGATTCAAGCATTTTTCCAACTACAGACGTTAAACTAACCGGCCTATAATTCACTGCCTTTTGCCTGCTACCCTTTTTAAACAGCGGCGTAACATTAGCCATTTTCCAATCTTCCGGCACTTCCCCGGAATCCAGCAAAGTTTGGTAAATAATCACTAAGGCATCCACTATCACCTCTGCCATTTCCTTCAGAACCCTGGGATGCATTCCATCTGGTCCTGGGGACTTGTCCACCATCAGTCCCGTTAGTCGATCAAGCACTACCTCTCTAGTGACAGTAATCGCATTCAGGCCCTCAACTCCTACCATCCTTCCATCTTTAATATCCGACAAACTATTAGCGTCCTCCTCTGTGAAGACCGAGGCAAAAAACTTATTTAAGGCCTCAGCCATTTCCTCATCTCCCACCACTAAATCCCCCCTCTCATCCTCTAAGGGTCCAACATTCACTGTAACCAGCCTCCTCCTCTTTATATATCTGTAAAAACTCTTACTGTCCTTTTTTATATTTAGTGCTAGTTTAGCTTCATAGTCTATCCTTCCTTTCTTTATCAACTTCTTGGTCAATCTTTGTTGATTTTTAAACCTCTCCCCATCTTCTACTCACCCACTACTTTTAGCCACTCTAAACGCATCAGCTTTTAATTTAATACTCTCCTTTATTTCCTTCGATAACCACTGCTGGTTATCCCTTCTCCTACATTCCTTCTTTACCATCGGAATATATTTCTGCTGAGCACCGAAAAAGATCTCCTTAAAGATCCTCCACTGTTCCTCAGCAGTCCTACCGACCAATCTGCGCCCCCAATCTACATTCGCCAATTCCTCTCTCATCCTATCATGCTCCCCTCTGTTCAAACAGAGGACACAGGTTCGGGAACCCTACTTTCTCATCCTCCATCTGCATCAAAAACTCAACTACACAATGATCGCTCATCCCAAGAGGATCCCTCACAACAAGGTCCCTAATTCTTCCTGCCTCGTTACACAACACCAGATCTAAGATAGCTCGCTCCCTCGTTGGTTCTGTCACACACTGTTCAAGGAAACTATCCCGACAGCATTCCAAGAACTCTTCCTCAAGCCTACCGTGTCCGACATGGGTCAACCAATCAATATGTAGATTAAAATCCCCTATAATTATCGCCGTTCCATTTCTGCACGCATCATTTATTTGCTTGTTTATAGCCTGCCCCACCTCCAAGTTATTATTTGGGGGCCTATAGACCACACCCACCAGCGTCTTCCTCCCCTTACTGTTCCTTATCTCCACCCACAACAATTCCACGTTCTGTTCTTTGGAGCCTATATCTTCCCTTACTACCGCCCTGATATTATCCTTAATCAGCAGAGCTACCGCTCCCCCTTATTCCTCCCATCTATCCTTCCTAAACACTTGATACCCCTGGACATTCAGCTCCCAGTCCCTGTCACCTAGCAACCACGTTTCCATAATGGCCACCAGATCATATCCATTTGTGCTGATCTGCTCCACCAGCTCATTCACTTTGTTCCGAATGTTTCGTGCGTTCAGATAAAGTGTTTTTATCCCAGCCTTTACCTGGATCCTATTTGCAGGAACGCTACCAACCTTTCTCATGCCCCCTACTCCCTTTATTATTGGGACATCCTCAACATTTTCCCGTGTGTGTACCCTCTCTTTTACTTTAGACATTGTAATTTCTCCCACCCCTGCACCCTCCGCGCGCACACACCACCCACACACACACCTCACCCCCACCGCCCCTCCCAAATTAGTTTAAAGCCCTATCTACAGTCCTAGTTATACGATTCGCCAGGACTCTGGTCCCAGCACGGTTCAGACCAACCCCATCCCACCTGCCCCAATACTGATGCCAACGCCCCATAAATTCAAACCCATTCCTCCCACACCAATCCCTGAGCCACCCATTCATCTCCATAATCCTATTTACCCTACGCCCATCTGCGCACGGTTCAGGTACTAATCCAGAGATAACCACCTTGTTGGTTCTGCTTTTTAATTTTATTCCCAGCTTTTCATACTCCCTCTGCAGATCCTTAGTTCCTATTTTGCCAATGTCATTGGCACCCACATGTACCACCACAACGACCGGATTCTCACCCTCCCACTCCAGGTTCCTCTGCAGCCCAGATGAGACATCCTGGACCCGAGCACCAAGCAGACAACACACCCTTCTGTATTCTTTATCCTTGTCACAAAGGACAGTGTCTATGCCCCTAACTACACTGTCCCCAATTACCATTACAATCCTCTTTACTTCTTCTGCTTTGACCTGTGTCTGCACCACTGTACCGTGGGCAGTTTGCTCGTCAACCTTACAGCCCTTTTATTCTTGTCCACACTGGGAGCAAGAACCTCAAACCTGTTGTGCGGATTGAGAGGCTGCAGCCTTTGCATTTTTTTCCCCCCCACCCCCCTTCCTCCCCATTTCCACTCCCCTTCCTTCCTTCCTTAATTATTTAACTTTAAATAATTGTCTGTCCTGCATGTTTTTAGTTTCAAGTAGCTATCTGTGCTAAAAATCAGTGCCTGCTTAATGTCTCTCTCCCAGGTAACTTTTTCTTACATGTCAGGTAGCCACCTTTTGTGATTTTTTTTTTGTCCCCACTATGTTGTAACACTTCTCCTCTTACACATTTGTTGACAACATAACCATCTTTACTCAGTAATGTAAAGCAGAGGAATGAAGGAACTTTCTGATGGCAGCTAAACACCTGAAGCTTATTTGTAAAAGTTGAGTAAAAGCTTAAAAAGATAGGAGTTAGTGTATTCACCTCTGGAGCTGTGGCAGTGTGAATCGATCGGGGGGACATATGTATCTTTACCATAATCGATTTGAGGTGTTTATCTGGAGAGCTAGCCAGAGTAACTGGCTGTCATGTGAGCTTTTTTGTACTACTGGAGCACTAATGGGACAGGACACCCTGGAATTAGTGTGACTTACAAATTAATCCTTATTGGTTCAAAGCTGGGTCCAAGGAATATGGAGTGTGCCATAGAGATTGCTTATTACTGATATAATAATGTAAGTGCTGAAAACTAATCTGACTAATGAACGATGGTTACTTTTAACTGATGCTCTTTTCCATATTGTACATGTACAGTATCCACGAGAAGACAGACGAAGCTATAAATGTTAACGAAGATCACATCCAGCTTTGTGACAGTCTTGTTTCAGGTAACGTCCTCTTTGTGTTAGATTGGTATTTACCATTTTTCATCCTTGTACTTTCCCCTGTATCGTCACAGTGTCACATTTGAGATGTAAGTTTAATTTTACAGCTTTTTTTTCTTTAAGTACGTTGTCTAACATTAGTGTGCACTCATTCAAAATTCCGTCACTTTTTATTAGGAATGAAATCTTCCGACACTACCGATGGAACAGCGGGAAGCTTGGAGGCCCTTGGCGGAGAGACTTCAAAAGGGGAGCTGTAAGCAAAGTATTTAAGTTGAGCTCGCTGTGCGTGGTGTGTGGTTCCTACGTAATTAATCAATAGGAAATATTAAGCTTGCCCACAATTGGCATTTCCTGTAAGTGTTATCGTGTCACATTTATGCCCATCCTACGTTGGCACAACTTGTGTGTCGCTAAGCAAAACACCAGGGTGGATCTTTCATGATGATCGATCTTCTTTTCTCTGCCTTTGCACTCTCTCTCTCTGCCACAATGTCCAATTCTTAATGTAATTCTATATTACTAATTGTTGTCAATGTCTGTAGCATTGAGGATGCATGGGGTAAAGAAATCCAGGGAATTCATAGAAACTAGTAGCAGGAGCAGGCCATTTGGCCCTTTGACCCTGTTCCACCATTCAATATGATCATGGCTGATCCTCCAATCTCAATGCTGTATTGCCACTCCTTTCTCCCCCCCCACCCCATTTACCTTGCGACTGTTAAAATCTAATAAAAAAAAAATCTTTCTTGAATACGTTCGGTGATTTGGCTTCTATATTCTGTGGTAAGGGTTCACTACCCATTGAGTGAAAGAAGGTTTTCTCATCTCATACGAAATAGGAGCAGGAGTAGGCCATCTAGCCCTTCGAGCCTGCCCCGCCATTCAATAAGATCATGGCTGATCTGAAGTGGATCAGCTCCACTTTCCCGCTTTCTCCCCATAACCCTTAATTCCCCTGTCTATCAAAAACCTATCTACCCGTGACTTAAATATATTCAGCGAGGCAGCCTCCACCACTTCAACTGGCAGAGAATTCCAGTGATTCACCACCCTTTGAGTGAAGAAGTTCCTCCTCAACTCTGATCTAAACTGCCCCCCTCCCCCACCTTATCTTGAGGCTGTGCCCTCCTAGTCCTGCTGTCCTTTCTGAGCGGGAAGAATCTCTCTACCTCTACCCTATCCATCCCTTTCATTATCTTATACGTCTCTATAAGATCCTCCACCTGCACCTACCCCCCCCCCCCCCCCCCCCCCACCCCTCCATCCTTCTAAACTCTAATGAGTACAGACCCAGTCTATTTAGTCTCTCTTCATAGTCCAACCCCCTCAACTCCAGTATCAGCCTATTGAACCTCCTCTGCACTCCCTCCAAGGCCAATATATCCTTCTGCAAGTGCAGCGACCAAAACTGCACACAGTACTCCAGCTGCGGCCTCACCAGTGCCCTGTACAGTTGCAGCAAGACCTCCCTACTTTTATATTCTATCACCCTCGCTATAAAGGCCAGCATCCCATTCGCCTTCTTGATCACCTGCAGACTGGGTTTTTGCGACTCGTGCACAAGGACCCCCCGGTCCCTCTGCACCGTCGCCTGCTGCAGCTTTTCGCCATTTAAATAATAATCCCTCCTACTATTAGTCCTACTATCTCAGTCCTCAATGGTCTACCCTGTATTATGAGACTGTCCCCTGATTCTAGATTTCCCAGTAAGAAGTCACACACAACACCAGGGTAAAGTCCAACATGTTTATTTGCAGTATAATTATCCTGGTGTTGTGGGACTTCTTACTGTCCAACGCTGGCATCTCCACATCTAGATTCCCCAACCAGGGAGAACATCCTCCCAGCATCCGGTCTGTCCAGCCCGGTTAGAATTTTATACGTTTCAATCACATCTCCTCCTCGCCCTTCTGAACTCCAGTGATTACAAGCCCAGTCTAACCAATCTCTCGTAGGACAGTCCCAGCCGCCCTGCTATCAGCCCAGTAATTCGCCACTGCACTGGGGATGTGGGATGGTCAGAGGTTTGTGTGACGTGCAAACACAGGTTTTAGACCAAGAAAACAAAACGCTGCAGATACTAGAAACCTGAAATAACTCCAGAAATTGCTGTAAAGATTCAGATCTGGTAGTACCTAGGAGAAAGAAACTGAGATAATGGGCTTAATTTCACCCCACCCCAGCTCTGTTATGGCAAGTGGGAGATGGTGACATAAACAGGATGAGTGGTCAGCCCCCACCACCTTTTTGAGCTTACCCCATTATACCCTGGGTGGGCAGGTACTGAACGCGTCAGACTGTCTGCCCTAATGTGAAATAAATAATTTAAAAGGCAATTAGCCTACTTAGCAAGCCTATTGACCTGGATAGCGTGCTGCCCGTGCCATCATGCTTTTGGCATGGACAGGCAGGCAGAGGTTTTTTTTTTGTGTGGCCTGGATGAAAACCTACAGAGGGTGCCCAGTGTACATCAGGGATGCCCTCTTCCTCACATAAGAACATAAATAGGAGCAGGAGTAGGCCATCCAGCCCTTCGAGCCTGCCCCGCCATTCAATAAGATCATGGCTGATCTGTCGTGGCTCAGTTCCACTTTCCCGCTTTCTCCTCCTAACCCTTAATCCCTATCAACCCGCATCTTAAATATATTTAGCGAGGCAGCCTCCACCACTTCAACGGGCAGAGAATTCCAGAGATTCACCACCCTTTGAGTGAAGAAGTTCCTCCTCAACTCCGTTCTAAACCGCCCCCCCCTTTATCTTGAGGCTGTGCCCCCTAGTCCTACTGTCCTTTCTGAGCGGGAAGAGTCTCTCCACCTCTATCCTATCCATCCCATTCAACATCTTATACGTCTCAATGAGATCTCCCCTCATTCTTCTAAACTCTAACGAGTACAAGCCTAGTTTATTCAGCCTCTCCTCATAGTTCAACCCCTTCGACTCACTGCCTGCCCTTTAAAAACCTGCCCATCCCACTGCCCCTTGTTGGATCGCTTCCTGCCTGAAAAGCCCAGGACTGGCCATCGCTCTCCTTTCTACAGCCCTGGCACTCCTGGAACTCAGTAAAAAGTCTGACAACACCAGGTCGGCATTCCCACATCACTCCTGGAACTGGCAGCTCATCAATAAAAATCCAAGTAAAGTCAATAGGGACTCAACATTATTTAGTAGGCTGTTAATATAGGCAACAGAGGATCCTACGCCCAATGTTTAATTCTCTGTCCCCCTCTGTCCCCCTCTGTCCCCCTCTGTCCCCCTCTGTCCCCCTCTGTCCCCCTCTGTCCCCCTCTGTCCCCCTCTGTCCCCCTCTGTCCCCCTCTGTCCCCCTCTGTCCCCCTCTGTCCCCCTCTGTCCCCCTCTGTCCCCCTCTGTCCCCCTCTGTCCCCCTCTGTCCCCCTCTGTCCCCCTCTGTCCCCCTCTGTCCCCACCCCAACCTGTATTTTGAATAGCTCAGTAGAATCTTGGTTTTTAAGCTCTGAGTACCTCCTGATGTTAGCATGACCCCTCCTCCCTGCTCCAGCTACTGGGGTAAATTTTTCAGTGTCCTTTGCAACAAACTTCCTCCACTTGATAACCTGAATGGACTTCCATTAGCAAGGTGCCCACTGGTGATTCCATAACTTTTAACTCTTCATGAGCCTTATTTCTCCAAACTGGGAATCTAGCCTTACCAGCGCTCTGTGGAAATAACTGTGAAGCTGTTATGTCTAAAGACTCAAAAATGGTTCGTTTATTGTCATTTGGGGAAAGGGTCCAACAGGGTGGGATTTGCTGGCCGTGCTCACCCCAAGACTGGGAAATCCCACCCAAGGTCAACAGAACTTTGTATGGTCTGTTCCCCGGCTGCTATGGTTCCTGTGGTGGGTGGGATGGGAAATCTCCACTCCAGTTGAGCCCATAAGTGACTCCTGCCCCATGCAAATGTAGTTAACCCTTAGTTACCTTCTGAAGCTGCCAAGCAAGCCAGTCGTGTATCAAACAGATCGAGATGTCTCACCCTCATTGTCTTAGGGTATCTAAGATTGGGCAATGAATTTTGACCTTGCCTGTGATCCCAAGGGTTGAATACAAAAAAAAGACCCAGATGATATGCTAGAGTCATTATGGCAGAGAAAGAGGCCACTCTACCCGTTGAGTTGATGCAGGCTCCCTGTAGAGCAATTCAGTTGGGAATTAAGCTCGTGGAACAACTTTGAAATTCTTTCCAATGCAGTGAGATGTCGGATTTAATCTCGTCCATTGCTGATCTCCAGTTCCACCACCACAAGCTTCAGGAGCAGAATCAGAAGTTACGATTGGCGGTGGACGCCACGGAAGAAAATAACAATCGGCTAATTGAGGAAAATGAGCAGTTGCTCAGTCAGGTGAAAAGGTGAGGAGGGAGAGCCAGTTTAAAAAGAACAATCTAAGACCTTTTCCAGTTTAAAACATCTTTTATTTTTCTATTAAATGTATTATTCATGCAATTCCTGTATTTTAATTTCCTCCGATTGCTGTTCAATAATTTACCACTAGGCCAACTATTCCGGCACACTCCCTGCTGCCCTCCGACTATTCCAGCACACTCCTTCCAGCCTCCACTCTTTCCCTCAACAAGCCTGAGGTCTTCCAAAACTCTGTTCCACCTCTCACCACGTGCTGTTTGCCCACCACCCCTGGGCTCGCTGGCACTCATTAAATGATACCTTTGTTTTGAAAGCATCCTTGCTGCCCAATTCCTCAGTTCTGGAATTCTCTCCCGCCACTGCCCTTTCCTCCTTCTAAGGCACACAGTAAAATTCACCCCGCACTTGTCCTTGTATCCCATTTTGAAGGGGAGACAGTGGGCTAGTGACAGTGTCACTGGACTAGTAATCCAAACACCCAGGCTAATGTCCTAATGACACAGATTCAAATCTCACCATAGCAGCTGGTTGAATTTAAGTTCAGTTAATAAATATGCAATTAAAACCAGCGTAGGTAATGGTGACCATGAAATTCTTGTTGCAAAGACCTATCTCATTCACTGATTTCCTTTTTTAGAGAAGGAAATCTGCCTCCTTATCCAGTCTGGCCAACGTGACTCCAGATCCATAGTGATGTGGTTGACTCTTAACTGTCCTCACAAGCCAGGCAGTTGAAGAGAATTAGGGATGGGCAATAAATACTGGCATTGGAAAACGGCTGATGTTACGCCGCTGTTTAAAAAGGGTAGCAGGCAAAAGGCAGGAAATTATAGGCCGGTTAGTTTAACATCTGTTGTAGGAAAAATGCTTGAATCCATCATCAAAGAAGAAATAGCGAGGCATCTTGAGAAGAATTGTTTGATAGAGCAGACGCAGCACGGATTCGTTAAGGAGAAGTCGTGTCTGACGAATTTATTGGAATTCAATGAGGATGTGTCTAGTGCGGTGGATAGACGGGAACCAGTGGATGTGGTGTTTCTCAATTTTCAGAAGGCGTTTGATAAGGTGCTGCACAAAAGGTTGTTACAGAAGGTTAGGGGGCATGGAGTTGGGGGTAAGGTGTTAGCGTGGATAGAGGATTGGTTGTCAAATAGGAGGCAGAGAGTGGGTGTCAATGGGTGCTATTCAGATTGGCGGTTCGTGACTTGTGGAGTGCCCCAGGGATCGGTGCTGGGGCCTCAGCTATTTACCATTTATATAGATGATCTGGAAGAGGGAGCCGAGTGTATGGTGTCAAAATTTGCTGATGACACAAAGATAGCAAATTGTGCGGAGGGTGTGGAAAGTCTGCAGAGCGATCTAGATGGGCTGTGCGAGTGGGCGAGGACCTGGCAGATGGAATACGATGCTGGCAAGTGTGAGGTTATCCACTTTGGCAGGAATAATAGTAGGAAGGACTACTACTTACAGGGCGAAAAGCTGCAGCATGCTACGGTGCAGAGGGACCTGGGGGTCCTTGTGCGTGAGTTGCAAAAACCCAGCCTACAGGTGCAGCAGGTGGTCAGGAAGGCAAATGGGATGCTGGCCTTCATAGCGAGGGGGATTGAATATAAAAGTGGGGAGGTCTTGCTGCAACTGTACAGGGCACTGGTGATGCTGCAGCTGGAGTACTGTGTGCAGTTTTGGTCACCGCACTTACGCAAGGATATTTTGGCCTTGGAGGGAGTGCAGAGGAGGTTCACTAGGCTGATACCGGAGTTGAGGGGATTGAGCTATGAGGAGAGGCTGAATAGACTAGGCTTGTACTCGTTAGAGTTTAGAAGGATGAAGGGGGATCTTATTGAGACGTATAAGATGATGAAAGGCATGGATAGGGTAGAGGTGGAGAGGTTCTTCCCGCTCAGAAAGGACAGCAGGACTAGAGGGCACAGCCTCAAGATAAAGGGGGGGCAGTTTAGATCAGAGTTGAGGAGGAACTTCTTCACTCAAAGGGTGGTGAATCTCTGGAATTCTCTGCCCCTTGAAGTGGTGGAGGCTACCTCGCTGAATATATTTAAGATGCGGGTAGATAGGTTTTTTGTAGGCAAGGGAATTAAGGGTTATGGGGAGAAAGCGGGAAAGTGGAACTGATCCACTTCAGATCAGCCATGATCTTATTGAATGGTGGGGCAGGCTCGAGGGGCTAGATGGCCGACTCCTGCTCCTATTTCTTATGTTGGCAGCGACTCCCAACAACAGAATTTAAAAAGTTGAGGTTCCTTGTCAAATTTTGTTTGTTAATCTTGTGAAGCAGTTTGGATACTTTGTTCTACTGAAGGTGCTATAGAAATGGAATTTGTTGCTTTCCAACTGCAACAATATCAAGATGCTGTTTCCTGATAGTAAGTGGAGTATGACCCTTGGGTGCCCACTTACACATTATGAAGAGTTTAAGGTACCTCTTCCAATTTGTGGCTTTAAAGGGCACCACTGAAATGACTTGTTGGACTCACTTTTAAGAAAGAAATGGCTTGTGTTTATATGATGCCCCTCATGATCTTGGGGCAATCGAGAAAGATTTCTACATATCTCATGGAAGAATATGGGAAATGTGACTGCTAGGTCCCCAAAAACACCAATGAGATGGTCATCAGATAATGCGATTGTTATTGAAGGGATAAATATTGACCAGTTAACTGAGGAGAACTCCCCTGCTCATCTATAAAGCAGTGCTGTAAAACCTCTTACCACCACCCTCCACCACCCTTCCTGAGAGGGCTAATGGTTTTAAAGCCTCATCATAAAGACAGCATCTCTGACAGTGCAGCACTCCCTTGTTACTGAAAGGGAGTGGCACTCTACGTAATGAGCTGACATCTCTTGTTGTGGGAATGCGGCCCTCCAGAATTCAAGATGAGTGCTAACAATAAGCCACGCTGATCCTTCTGCTGCTAACTCGCCAAGATTCCTAAGGCAGCACCTTCTAAACCCATGACCGCTGCCATCTAGAAGGACAAGGGCAGCAGATACTTGGGGAACACCACCATCTGGAGGTTCTTCCCCCAAGTCTCTCACCATCCTTGGAAGTATATCGCTGTTCCTTCACTGGGTCAAAATCTTGGAATTCCCTCCCTAACAGCAATGTTGGTGTGCCTACACATCTCAGCCATTCAACAAGACAGCTCAGTGCCACCTTCTGAAGGGTAACTAGCGATGGGCAGTAAATGCTGACCTAGCACTCGCACCCACATCCCGTAAAAATGACTAATGTCACTAACATTTCTGTTGGAGAAGGCGATTGGGAATGTGTGCTTTTTGTTCTTTATTGGGAGAGACAGGGAATATTATGGTTTGGGCTTCCCCGTTTCATTTTCCCTATCCATCCATTTCCTTCTATTCCTGCTCAATCCCACAACCGATGTAAAATTATGAATGAAGACCCATTTCTATCCATCTTTGACACTTTGCATGAGCAAAAATTGTACTTCTCTAGAAACACCACAGGAGATTGGCCATGTTTCCAATCCCACCAGCAACAGATCCTCAAAGTGTTTCTTCTCTCTCTAACCTGCACAGTGCTCAGCAGTCCATTTTAATAGAAAAGTCTTTGAAAGAAGACCTTGAAGATTTGAAGGCACAGATATGCACTTTACAAGACAGCAACAAGAGGCTTCTCCTTCAGAATAAACAAGAGGTAATTCTTGCATTGAACAAGTCTCACTGGATGGTTGTCAAGTTTAGATAGGTTCCATGACTGAATGTTTGACATCCAATTTTTATATTATTTTCAGACAAAGGACAACCAGGCCCTAATCCAGACAATTGCCTCACTCCAGGAAGAGGTGGGAAATTTATCTTTGCTTTTTTTTTAAATGCTTTACAGCACCCCTGAATTTTATGATTTTGGTGCAGAAGATGTGCTGGTTAGGTGCATTGGCTAAGTTCTCCCTCAGTGTACCCGAACAGGCGCTGGAGTGTGGTGACTAGGGGGTTTTCACAGTAGCTTCATTGCAGTTACTGTGAAAATGAGAGGGTGGGGGTGCCTTGGGAACTTGGCCTCAGAAGGCAGAAGAGGTCAGGGGTCATTAAGTATTTTTGAGGAGGGTGTCGATCGTTGATAGGCGAGGGCATTGGAAGTAAATGGGAACTCGAGACAATCAGAAGAGCCATAATCTTACTGGATATTGGAGCAAGTTTGAAGGGCTGAATGGCCTGCTTCTGCTCCTGTTTCATATGAATGTGTGTATGTTTGGGTAAGTTACTTGTGATGCTCATAAATTTTTAAAAAAATAAAATTCAGGATAACCTATTAGCGTGGATCAAAAATTTGGCGGAAAATGGAGATTATGCATAAATGTCTCTGTCTGACGAGATGTGACAAGTAGAGTCCCACAGGAGTCTGTGTGATAACCTCCACCTCTTACAATTTACAGCAGTGACTGAGAAGTGAAGGCATAGTCACTAAATTTGCTGATGACAGAGATAGATAAGAAAGTATGCTGTGAAGAGGACATGGGGAGGTTGTAGACTGATATATAGGCTGGTTGAGTGAGTGGGCAAAAATGTAGGTGGAGGTTAATGTGGTATAACGCAAAGGCACTCACTTTGACAGGGAGCTTGGTATTACTTGATTGGAAAGCAGCTGCAGAATTCTGAGTTGTGGAGGGATCTGGGTGTTCTAGTGCATGAGTCACAAAAACTTAGCATGCAGGTACAGCAAGTAATTAAGAAGGCTAATGGAATTATTATGAAAGGAACTGGAACACAATTGAAGCACAACATCCTTACTTTTACGCAGAGTATTGGTGAGACCACATCTCTCTCATTGTGCGCAGTTTAGGTTTCCTTAATTAAGGAAGAATATAAATGCATTGGATTCCAAGGAGTTTATGCATTGAGGTTCCAAGGAATTTACTAGATTGATCCCTGGGTTGTCTTAGGTTATGCAGACGGGACTTGTTTCCATTGGAGTTTAGAGGACTGACTAGATTGATGTATATGAAACTCTTGTGGAAAGGATCTTTTCTCTTGTGGGTGAGTTCAGAGCTGGTGGGCACTGTTTTAAAATTAGGGATCGTCCTTATAAGAGCAGAATTGAGGAGAAATTGTTTTCGGAGAGCTGTGCGCCTTTGGAACTTGGCCTCCGAAGACAGGGGAGGCCAAGGATCATTAAACATTTTTGAGAAGGCGTTGGATTTTTGTTGGACAAAGGGATCTTAGGTTATTGGAGGTAAATTGGACTGTGGAACGCAACACAATCAGAACAGCCATGTAGATGGTGGTTACGCTTACTGAATAGTGGAGCCAGCTTGAAGGGCTGATTGACCTGCTTCTGCTCCTGTTCCACATGAATGCGTGTATTCCTGGAGTATATTGGTGCAGCAAGGTCAAAGCCTGAGGTATCGTGTGATGGGTTGTTTGGGTAGGATTCGGTCAAGTCAAGAGCCCAGTGGTTGAATAGGAGCCATTGTCTTTGTCGTTAGCTGGAAGGGTATGATGTTCGCCTTCTAGATTTCCAAAGACATTACGATACACTTTGTGCAGGCAGAGCCATTGTCTAACACAGCCAGATTAACATATTTCAGTAGTTTGGAGCACGTTTCACCCCTTCAACTAGTTTTAAAAATAGATCCTAATTCTTTTGGAGAATCCTAGCGTTTTACAGCTCTGAGACAGATTTTTCAGCCTGTGTCAGCAGTGTGCATCAAAATAGTATCAGACCCAAATTTCCTTCTTTTTTTTAAGTTGATTTGTGAGACGTGGGTGTCACTGGCTAAGCCAGCATTTATTGCCCATCCCTAGTTGCTCCTTGAGAAGGTGGTGGCCTTATCGAATCGCTGCAGTCCGTGTGCTGTGGGTTGACCTGCAATGCCGTTAGGGAGGGAGATCCAGGATTTTGACCCAGCGACTGCAAAGAAACAGTGTTCAGCACTGTTTTGTGACTCCCCCGATTATTGAAGCAGTCCGTGTTCGAACACAACAAGATCTGGACAATATCCAGGCTTGGGCTGACAAGCGGCAAGTAACGTTCACGCCAGGCAATGGCCATCACCAATAAGAGACTCTAACCACCTCCCCTTTGACATTCAATGGTATAACCATCATTGGATCCCACATTCTTGGGGTTACCATTGACTAGAAACTCAACTGAACTTGCCACAAACACAGTAGCTACAAGAGCAGGTCAGAGGCAAGGAATACATCCATGTCACAAAAGGTTGCTACAGAAGGTTAGGGGGCATGGAGTTGGGGGTAAGGTGTTAGCGTGGATAGAGGATTGGCTGTCTAATAGGAAGCAGAGAGTTGGTATCAGTGGGTGCTATTCTGATTGGCGGTTGGTGACTAGTGGAGTGCCGCAGGGATCGGTGCTGGGGCCTCAACTGTTTACCATTTACATAGATGATCCGGAGGAGGGGGCTGAGTGTCGGGCGACGAAATTTGCTGATGACACAAAGATGAGTGGAAAAGCAAACTGTGTGGAAAGACGGCAGAGGGATCTGGGTAGGCTGAGCAAGTGGACGGGGACCTGGCAGATGGAGTACAATGTTAGCAAGTGTGAGGTTATCCACTTTGGCAGAAATAATAGTAGGAGGGATTACTATTTAAAGGGCGAAAAGCTGCAGCATGCTACGGTGCAGAGGGACCTGGGGGTCCTTGTGCATGAGTTGCAAAAACCCAGTCTGCAGGTGCTGCAGGTGATCAAGAAGGCTAATGGGATGCTGGCCTTTATAGCAAGGGGGATAGAATATAAAAGCAGTGGGGTTTTGCTGCAACTGTACAGGGCACTGGTGAGGCCGCAGCTGGAGTACTGTGTGCAGGTTTGGTCGCCGCACTTGCGCAAGGATATTTTGGCCTTGGAGGGAGTGCAGAGGAGGTTCACTAGGCTGATACTGGAGATGAGGGGGTTGGCCTACGAAGAGAGACGAAATAGACTGGGTCTGTACTCGTTGGAGTTTAGAAGGATGAGGGGGGATCTTATAGAGACGTATAAGATAATGAAGGGGATGGATAGGGTAGAGGTAGAGAGATTCTTCCTGCTCAGAAAGGACAACAGGACTAGAGATAAGGGGGGGACAGTTTGGATTGAGTTGAGGAGAAACTTCTTCACTCAAAGGGTGGTGAGTCTTTGGAATTCTCTGCCCGTTGAAGTGGTGGAGGCTGCCTCGCTGAATATATTTAAGTCACGGGTAGATAGATTTCTGATAGACAGGGGAATTAAGGGGAGAAAGCGGGAAAGTGGAACTGATCCACTTCAGATCAGCCATGATCTTATTGAAGGGCGGGACAGGCTCGAAGGGCTAGATGGCCTACTCCTGCTCCTATTTCTTATGTCAGTAGATTATTATATGTGTATATATATTTATTTTTGCTTTTAATGGACAATATTTGAACAAGGCCAGCAATTTTACTGAGTGAGTGATTTCCCTCCCTTACCCATCGCAAACAAATATTTTTGTCGGATGACCATTATATGTTTTCAACTGACTGGATATCTTTAAGCTGAAGACTGGCAGCAACCAATTTGAGTGGAATTATTAGAATGTGAGTCTCTACAGCCAATCTGCTATTCAAGTTTTTAAAGGTGCAGACAATGTGAGCGGAGATAGCA
This sequence comes from Carcharhinus amblyrhynchos, assembly GCF_965287045.1. Lineage (NCBI taxonomy): Eukaryota > Metazoa > Chordata > Chondrichthyes > Carcharhiniformes > Carcharhinidae > Carcharhinus > Carcharhinus amblyrhynchos. The sequence continues at coordinate 6,365,928 of NC_137342.1, read as the reverse complement.
TTAACATAGATTAAAGAGATGTGTATTATCTCCAGACTCGCATCCTAATCAGTATTCTGTAAACGGTCTGTACCTTTATGCCCTGTGTCTGATCAGAACTCTCCACTCACCTGACGAAGGAACAGCATTCCGAAAGCTAGTGGCGTTTACTATCAAATAAACCTGTTGGACTTTTAACCTGGTGTTGTGAGACATCTTACTGTGTTTACCCCAGTCCAACGCCGGCATCTCCACGTCAATCGTGGACTTAGCCAGCTTCTGAATCTGGTATTAAAGTAACACGTCCAGGGTAAGTCCCCTGTTTAGCCCAATGTGTCCTGCCCAAGTCTCCACCTCGAACTCAGGGTTAGAGATATTTGCGGATGGTCAGGGGCAGCAGGGAATCAGCAGCCCATTGGCAAGTTTGTGTTTCCAGCCATCAGGATTTCCATCTGATCCTCGCGCGCATCTCCCAACACAACCTGTCTCCGATCGATCAACCAGAAGGCAAATTTGGGATGTTCTAACTGTTTGACAGATTACTACCCGATCTTGATCTTCCCCAATTGGGGAAAAATAATTGTTCTTGGAAATAATTTTTGTTCCTCTGTTTCAGAATCTAAAAAATGCCATTGATATTGAAGCCCTCCATGGGAGAATCGCTGCACTCTGCGATGAGAAAACCAAACTCCAGGTATGTTATTAATGGGCCCCTTAACTGGTAAATCTGATTGCTTTAAATTTATGTATTATTAATGTCACAAGTAGGCTTACATTAACACTGCAACGAAGTTACTGTGAAAATCTCCCAGTTGCCACGCTCTGACGCCTGTGTGGGTACACTGAGGGAGAATTTAGCATGGCCAATGTGCCTAACTGGTACGTCTTTCAGACTGAGAGGAAACCAGAGCACTCGGAGAAAACCCATGCAGACACAGGGAGAATGTGCAAACTCCGCTCAGACAGTGTCCCAAGTCAGGAATCGAACCTTGCTTCCCGGCGCTGTGAGGCTAACCACTGTGCCACTTACAGGTCATTGCAGGTTCCTGGCAAGTCGTTTTGGAACTCTACATGAATCTACAATCATGATACGGGCCATCTCTTTTCAAAACTTCAGGAAAGTTGGCCCAAAGACAGTAGGAATATTCTGTCCTTTGAGTGCAGATATATTATCGGGAGCCATTCAGTTGCAATGTTACTGATCTACAGGCGGCACGGTAGCACAGCTGCTTCACAGCTCCAGGGTCCTGGGTTCGATTCCCGGCTCGGGTCACTGTCTGTGTGGAGTTTGCACATTCTCCTCGTGTCTGCGTGGGTTTCCTCCGGGTGCTCCGGTTTCCTCCCACAGTCTGAATGACGTGTGGGTTAGGTTGATTGGCCATGCTAAGAAATTGCCCCTTAGTGTCCAGGGATGTGTAGGTTAGAGGGATTAGTGGGTATAATATGTAGGGATATGGGGGTAGGGCCTGGGTGGGATAGTGTTCGGTGCAGACTTGATGGGCCGAAGGGCCTCTCTCTGCACTGTAGGGTTCAATTGCTCTATGTAGGGTTCTATCTATTTACCTTGAGACATTAATATCCTGGAATAACTAAAGTCTGTCCACCACGCTCAGCATTGTCGAGCAGCTTTTTGGGTGGAGCATGGGGAGAGTTTCAGATTTCACTTTTTACTAGTGGAATAAGGGTGGCACAATGGTCAGCGCTAACTCACAGCACCAGGGACCCAGGTTCGATTCCCGGCTTGGGTCACTGTCTGTGTGGAGATCGCACATTCATTGTTTTCTGACAATCGACACCGGTTTCACGGTCAATATTAGATTATTAATTCCAGATACATATTATCTTGAATTCAAGTTCCACCATCTGCTGTGGTGGGATTTGAACCCGGGTCCCCAGAACATTAGTTGAGTTTCTGGATTTAATGGTCTAACAATAATACCACTAGGCCATTGTCATCCCATGGAGCCTAAGGATAATAAAATAGAGTGAAAAGTAAGATGTATTACTGAATAATAAATACAGGGTACCTGCAATAAGCTTCTTTTTGACATGTTCACCATGAAACTTGCAAACAACTAGATTTCAAGCGCTACAGTTCAGAGGTTCAAAAAAGTGGGGTTTTCGTTAGAATCCCCACAGTGCAGAAGGAGGCCATTTGGCCCATCCAGTCTGCACTGACCACAATCCCATCCGGGCACTATTCCCGTAAAACCCCTACCACTAAAAAATAATGCCACTGACACTAGGGTCAATTCAGCTTGGCCAACCTAACCCGCGCATCTTTGGACTGTGGGAGGAAACCCACACAGACATGGGGAGAATGTGCAGCCTCCACGCAGAGAGTCACCCAAGGCCGGAATTGAACCTGGGTCCTTAGCGGTGTGAAGCAGCAGTGCTAACCACTGTGCCACCATCTCGCCCCAGTGTACCTAAAGTTTTGAGGTTGGTTGTTGGATTTGAAATCAACCTGGAGCACAAGAGTGAGGGCCAAACTGGTGGGTCAATCGGGGAGTCTCTTGCTTTGTACTGTGCCAGGCGTGCCAGTTCCTCTGGGACTCCTAGTGTACGCTGCTAACTGAGAGCACTCTGTATGCTGCTGTCAGACTTGTAAATAAAGGGACTTCCACCTCTGAGGACTCGTTACAGTGAGTTCACTGTTTACGTGCTTCCCGTGATCTTCTACGCTGGTCCATCTTCAATTCATCCAAGTTGGGCACATCCCACACTTGGATCCCGCCAGTCGAACGGATTTGGGAAGGTTCTTCAAGTTCCCTGCTTATTTCCCCAGCCATGCAGGCAGGTTTGGAGTATGTTGCAGGTTAAAAGATATTTGATTTTGCTGAAACGGATGCATACCAATTAAAATATAAATAAATTGGAATTAGTTACTGTGACTTCAAATTGGGTTTGCTGAGAATTTGCTAACTTTCGCTGATTAACCATTTTCAGTTGCATTAGTGAAACTGCTGAGTTTAAATGGATACTGGTACCTGGTGAAGTATTTTGCATTGCTGATTATGCAAATAACTTGCATGGAAACTGAAGCTTGGCCACGGCAATGCACTATTTTTCAGATGTGCACCTGGAGCAGAAAACCAAGCCTGGTGCTTATCAAAGCTGCTATTTCTTTTCGCACAATGTAAATCTTCTGTGGTATACTTTTGCTTCTCTGGGGTTTACCAGCAGATTTGTTCTAGGGTGCATATTATACCTAAAGCAAGAGCAGGTTTTGCAGTATTCAGGTGACGCGTTATTGAATATAAAATTAAATTTATATTGTGAGTTTCCTTTTGATTTGATTTATTGTCACGTAATGAAAAGTATTGTTTCTCGTGCGCTTATACAGACAAAGCATACTGTTTATGGGAAAGGAGAGAGTGCAGAATGTAGTGTTACAGTGATAGCTAGGGTGTAGAGAAAGATCAACTTAATACAAGGCAAGTCCATTCAAATGTCTGATGACAGCAGGGAAGAAGCTGCTCTTGAGTCGGTCGGTGCGTGACCTCAGACTTTTGTATTTTTTTTTCCCCAATGGAAGAAGGTGGAAGAGAGAATGTCCAGGAGGTGCGTTTGGGGATGATGTGATATTGATCAAGCTTTTGATTTGTTGGTTTTCTTTCCTCAGATGCAGTTAACTGACCTCGACAGTCTCTTGCACGGCAAAGATGCAGTTTTATTTGAGGTTTGTGAGTTGGCTTTGCCCAGTCTGTTTGTACAGCTTGTTTCAAATCTGCATAGCAAAGCCTGTCTAATCGAGCAGGTCAGGGTGGTGGTTCTCATTGGGTATTTTTTTTTGGACATGTTGTAGTATCTGGATGTGATTGATTTTATGTACAAATTCTCACTTATCCTCTAATTTTTGATGGGGATTATTTAAACAATGAATTGCTTTTTAACTCCAGTGTATGGTGTACCGGAGTACAGTGATTGCCTTGTAGCTGCTCCCCCCCCATCCCTCCAATAAAAGAGATCAATTAATCTAAATCATTTAAGCCCATCGTTAAGTCAGTTCCAGACCCTTCAATCAGCCAGGGACGCACGTTCCCAGTGCTGCCATTGGTTCTATGAGAAAATGGGCACACGTGAGCAGTTACGCATCAGTTGTCCAGAATTGCCAACTGCCCTTGGGCAATGGTGCCACGCTTGGGGCCATCCAACAAATCGCTAACTTTTGGTTACGACTCACACTCATGGGGTCAGAGTGGCAGGAGAGGGGACTGGCAGGGGGCAGTGGGGATGGTGGAGAGCAGTCCTGGAGTCGGGGAGGGGAGTCAGGTGGGAAGGGCAGTTAGTGGGGTCCCGTTGGGGGGGGGGAGGTGCACGCGGCCTCAAGTCAAGTTGGGCAAGATTGGAGGGAACCCAATGTGTAGCATGCAGAATTGGACAGTTGGCATGGCAAAATTAAAGAGTTTTTGACTTGTGATCTGCAAGGGTGATTTCCTCAGATTGTTGAACTTTGCCATCGTAACTTCTGTTTCCTTTTGGCTTGAACAGTAACTTTTTGTTGATAAAAATCTCACAGTTGGTTCCTCTGGCATTCCCAAAGTCAGGATTTGTCCTTTCCACTAATTGTGTGCAAGTATCTTCAAAAGGAACGCTGAGTTGTTTGTGTCTCTGACTGGCCACTTCAAAGTTTTTGTCACGTTGGTTTGGTACCACAGAATTTGAGTACTGACTATGAAGCTGTGGGGGGTGGTTGGTGGGAGATGTCTTGGGGGGGAGCTGTGGTGGAGGGGTAGTTGGATGAGTCAGCACAATAGTTCCCCCAAATTTTAATTCTTTTAACTTTTCCTGGTTGCTGTAAGACGGTTAGAATCATCCGAAATTTGCAATTTAACTCGTGTTATCAGATAGTTCCCAGTGCAGGGCAGTATTCCCTGGGAAGCTTGAACTTCCTGTGTGATCCTGGCAGGTGGGGAGTTCTCCAATGTTTCATTGAGATATGACAGCTCAGATTGGAGATTTATGAGCCCAGGATGTTAATTTGATGCTTTCCTTTTGCAGAAAGACAGTCATATTGGGGAGCTGAAAGATTCCATTGTTGAGTATTCCTTGGTGGTAGAGGTACGACCCCTTTACTAACATTTCAGCAAAATAAAAAAACAAAGATAAAATCCAGTCTAAATTCCTTCCTTGGAACCCTCTAGGCCTTGCGAATGGAGAAGACAAAGTTAGAAGATCAACTTGTAATGCAACAGGAGCTAGCTTCGTGAGTAACAATCCTCAACACCATTATTAGAACATAGAACACTACAGCACAAACAGGCCCTTTGGCCCACGAGTTGTGCCGATCACATCAATACCTACCAATCCATAGACCTATCTATAACCCCCAATCCCATTAAATTCCATATACTCATCCAGAAGTCTTTTAAAAGACCCCAGCGAGTTCGCCTCCACCACCACTGACGGCAGCCGATTCCATTCACTCACCACCCTCTGAGTGAAAAACTTACCCCTAACATCACTTCTGTACTTTCCTCCCCGCACCTTAAATCTGTGTCCTCTCGTAGCGACCATTTCAACCCGGGGAAATAGCCTCTGAGAATCCACCCTATCTATTCCTCTCAACATTTTATAAACCTCTATCGGGTCGCCTCTCAACCTCCGTCTCTCCAGGGAGAAGAGTCCCAGCTCCCTCAACCTATCCTCATAAGGCATGCCTCCCAATCCAGGCAACATCCTTGTAAATCTCCTCTGAACCCTTTCAATAGCTTCTACGTCCTTCCTATAGTGAGGCGACCAGAACTGCGCACAGTACTCCAAGTGAGGCCTGACAAGGGTCTTATAAAGTTGCAGCATTACCTCCCGACTCCTAAACTCAATCCCTCGATTAATGAAGGCCAGTACACCATACGCCTTCTTGACCACCTCTTCCACCTGCGAGGCCGATTTAAGAGTCCAACTAACATTAAGACCATGGCTGGATTTTGGTGTAATATTGAATGACTGAGCAGGCTCGAGGGGGGGCCTACTCTGCCCCTAATTCATTCGCTCCTATCACAGCCAGTAAAATACTTTTTGAGAAGCTTTGTAAGCTGTTGGTTAGCACTGCTGCCTCACCACCTGGGTTCAATTCCCGGCTCGGGTCACTGTCTGTGTGGAGTTTGCACATTCTCCTCGTGTCTGCGTGGGTTTCCTCCGGGTGCTCCAGTTTCCTCCCACAGTCCAAAGATGAGCAGGTTAGTTTGATTGGACGTGCTAAATTAACCCTTAGTGTCCTGGGATATGGTAGGTTAGAGGGATTAGCAGGATAAGTAAGCGAGGATAGGGCCTGGGGGTGGGGGGGTGGAAATAGGGCCTGGGTGGGATTGTTGTCGGTGCAGACGCAATGGATCGAATGGCCTCCTGCATAGTAGAGTTTCTATGATTCTGTTTCTAATCCATTTTCCCCTAACATTTATCTCTCTAATTAATCGCAGTGAGAGCATTAATTTGCCAGTGATGCTTCCAGATCGACCCAACCCCGCCAGGGCCCCAGGCTCCTTGCAGGCGGAGCTGTTGAATGCTCAGTATGTTTCTGAGGTAAGCAGATAGAAGAATCTCGTTTCGTTAATTGAAGAACTCCTCCGTTGATTTGTCACCTCCTGGAACGCACTGTCTGAAGGTGTGGTGGGAGTGAACTCGGTAACCCCTGAAGGGGAATAAACACTAGAAAGGGAAAATAACGGCAAGGCTTTGGGGAAAGCACTTTGTGCAAATAACGAGGCTAACTGGTAACTAACTTTGCTATGAAAGTAGCTGGGGTTCACTTCGTTTTAGCTCCCTACTGAAGGGAATCTACTGAGAGAAACCGTGAAAATCTCCATTTTAACAGACTTGCTAAAAGCCACAGGAAAGAAAAACCCCCAACATGACCAACTGAGGGCTTTTGAGCATCTAACTAACGAATCTGATAGTGAGCTGAGATTTTAATGGTGAGTTTGTGGGATGTGAGCGTTGCTGGCTAAGCCAGCATTTATTGCCCATCCCTAGTTGCTCCTTGAGAAGGTGGTGGTCTTCTTGAATCCATGTTCCGTGGATTGACCCACAATGCCGTTAGGAAGAGAATTCCAGGAATGGTGATATATTTCCAAATCAGGATGGTGAGTGGCTTGGAGGGCAACTAGCAGCTCGTGGAGTTCCCAGGTATCTGCTGCCCTTGTCCTTCTAGATGGAAGTGGTTATAGATTTGGAAGGTGCTGTCTAAGAATCTTTGAATTGCTGCAGTGCACCTCGTAGATGGTACACACTGCTGCTACTGAGTGTCGGTGATGGAGGGAGTGAATATTTGTGGATGTGGCGCCAATCAAGTGGGCCGCTTTGATTTGATTTATTATTGTCACGTGGACCTGTATACAGTGAAAAGTATTGTTTCTTGCACACTACACAGACAAAGCATGCCGTTCATACAGAAGAAAAGGCGAACATGCAGAATGTAGTGTTACGGTCATAGCTAGGGTGTGGAGAAAGATCAACTCAATGCAAGATAGGTCTAGTCAAAAGTTTGACAGCAGCAGGGAAGAAGCTGTTCTTGAGTCATTTGGTACGTGACCCCAGACTCTTATACCTTTTTCCTGGTGGAAGAGAGAATGTCCGGGGTGCGTGGGGTCCTTGATTATGCTGGCTGCTTTTCCAAGGCAGCGGGAAGTGTAGACAGAGTCAATGGATATGAGGCAGGTTTGACTGATTAAACTAGGCTTCATTCACAACCCTTTCTTTAGCTTCTTGTGGTCTCGGGCAGAGCAGGAGCCCATACCAAGCTGTGATACAACCAGAAAGAATGCTTCCTATGGTAAGTGTTTGTCGGAGCTACACCTATCCAGGCAAGTGGAGAGCATTCCATTACACTCCTGACTTTTGTAGATGGTGAACAGGCTTTGGGGAATCAGGAAATGAGTTACTTGCTGTGGTACCCTTAGCCTCTGACCTGCTGTTGTAGCCACTGTGTTTGTGTGGTGAGTCCAGTTAAGTTTCTGGTTAATGGTAACCCCCAGGATGCTGACAGTGGGGGGATTAAGTGTTGGTAACACCAAGAGGCTGCATAAATTCATAGTGCATCTAGTACCTAGAAGGTTATTTATCTTTATTATACGTGTAAACGTATATCATTTTCAGTTGACTGTATAACAAATTTGAACTAACGTGCTGTAGATGTTGAAAATTTGAAGATTAAAATTTCCACTAAATTCGTAGTGCTCTAATCCGAGTGTCATTGAGTTGGTACTAGAGTCAGGGTTTTGCTGACCATCGGTTTTGAGTTTAGTTGCTCTGTGCAGGAAAATGGACCATGCTTACTGTTTTGAAAACTTGTCGCGTTATTTTAAGGATGTTGCTTTTGAAACAAAAGGGGAAGTCGTGTTTGACAAATTTATTGGATTTCTATGAGGATGTGACTAGTGCGGTAGACAGAGGGGAACCGGTGGATGTGGTGTTTCTCGTTTTTTTTTCGAAAGGCGTTTGATAAGGTGCCGCACAAAAGGTTGCTTCAAAAGGTTAGGGGGCATGGAGTTGGGGGTAAGGTGTTAGTGTGGATAGAGGATTGGCTGTCTAATAGGAGGCAGAGAGTTGGTATCAATGGGTGCTATTCTGATTAGTGGTTGGTGACTAGTGGAGTGCCCCAGGGATCGGTGCTGGGTCTTCAGCTATTTACCATTTACATAGATGATCTGGAGGAGGGGGCTGAGTGTGGGGTGACGAAATTTGCTGATGACACAAAGATAAGTGGAAAAGCAAATTGTGTAGAGGGATCTGGATAGGCTAAGCGAGTGGGCGAGGACCTGGCAGATGGAGTATAATGTTAGCAAGTGTGAGGTTATCCACTTAGGCAGGAATAATAGTAGGAGGGATTACTATTTAAAGGGTGAAAAGCTGCAGCATGCTACGGTGCAGAGGGACCTGGGGGTCCTTGTGCATGAGTTGCAAAAACCCAGTCTGCAGGTGCAGCAGGTGATCAAGAAGGCGAATGGGATGCTGGCCTTTATAGCGAGGGGGATAGAATATAAAAGCAGAGAGGTCTTGCTGCAACTGTACAGGGCACTGGTGAGGCCGCAGCTGGAGTACTGTGTGCAGTTTTGGTCGCCACACTTGCGCAAGGATATTTTGGCCTTGGAGGGAGTGCAGAGGAGGTTCACTAGGCTGATACCGGAGATGAGGGGGTTGGACTACAAAGGGAGACGAAATAGACTGGGTCTGTACTCGTTGGAGTTTAGAAGGATGAGGGGGGGAATCTTATAGAGACATATAAGATAATGAAGGGGATGGATAGGGTAGAGGTAGAGAGATTCTTCCCGCTTAGAAAGGATAGCAGGACTAGAGGGCACAGCCTCAAGATAAAGGGGGGGCAGTTTAGATCAGAGTTGAGGAGGAACTTCTTCACTCAAAGGGTGGTGAATCTCTGGAATTCTCTGCCCATTGAAGTGGTGGAGGCTACCTCGCTAAATATATTTAAGACACGGGTAGATAGGTTTCTGATAGACTGGGGAATTAAGGGTTATGGGGAGAGGGCGGGAAAGTAGAACTGATCCACTTCAGATCAGCCATGATCTTATTGAATGGCGGGGCAGGCTCGAAGGGCTAGATGGCCTACTCCTGCTCCTATTTCTTATGTTCTTATGAAAGATCTTGTGCGCGTTTTTTTTTTAAAGATGAATAGTTCCGAATGGTCCCGAGTTTCTGAAACGAATACACTGTCGTTCGATGAGACGTTGGACAAGGAAGTGCTGATGCTGATGCAGAGTCCCGGGACGGAGGGGGCAACTGTCCAGTTCAAAATGATCACGGCGCAGATGGTAAGATTGTCACATGAATTAGAATGCTGCTGGCAACCTGAAATTAAAAAAAAACGACGCACGCTCAAAATACTCTATCGGTCTGGCAGCATCTGTGGAGAGAGGAAAACAGAGAGTGAGCACTTCAGGGCAGAATGGAAAGGTTATTGATCTGAAACCTTAACTCTGTTTTCTTTGTCACGGAATCTGCCTGCCTTGCAGAGTGTTTCCAGCGTCTCTTGTTATCGTTTTATTCACAGTTTTTCCTGAATTGGTGCAGTGCAGTTTGGCATTGTGAGGAACAGGACTATGGAGTACATAGAGCTGCACCCCTGCTTCTAGTTTCTATGAACCTGCTGCACCGTTCCATATGATTATGGCTAATCATCAAATTCAGCATCCTGATTTACCCTCGATCCCTGCAGCCCCAAGAGCTATATTGAATTCCTTCTTGAAATCTCACACAACCTTTTGCTCTCAACTATTTTTTTTTTGAGGTGGTGAATTTCAGAGATTTCTCACCCTCTGGGAGAAGACATTTCTCCTCCCCTCAGTCATAAGAACATAAGAAATAGGAGCAGGAGTAGGCCATCTAGCCCTTCGAGCCTGCCCCGCCATTCAATAAGATCATGGCTGATCTGAAGTGGATCAGTTCCACTTTCCCGGTCTCTCCCCATAACCCTTAATTCTCTTGTCTGTCAAAAACCTATCTACCCGTGTCTTAAATATATTTAGCGAGGCAGCCTCCACCACTTCAACGGGCAGAGAATTCCAGAGATTCACCACCCTTTGAGTGAAGAAGTTCCTCCTCAACTCTGATCTAAACTGCCCCCCACTTATCTTGAGACTGTGTCCTCTAGTCCTGCTATCCTTTCTAAGCGGGAAGAATCTCTCTACCTCTACCCTATCCATCCCCTTCATTATCTTATACGTCTCTATAAAATCGCCCCTCATCCTTCTAAACTCCAACGAGTACAGACCCAGTCTATTTAGTCTCTCTTCATAGTCCAACCCCCTCATCTCCAGATCAGAATCAACCTCCTCATCACGTCCAGTCCTAAAAGGTTTACCCCATGTCCTCAAACTATGACCCCCTAGTTCTGGATTCCCTTGCCATTGGGAGCATCCTTTCTGAATCTACCCTATCTAATCCTGTTAGAATTTTATAAGTTTCTATGCGATTTTTTCTTTTCCCCCTCACTCATCTAAACTCCAATGAATGCAATCCTAATTAACTTAGCCCCTTTTCATATGATAGTCCTGTCATCGCAGGAATCAGCTCGGTAGATCTTCGCTGTACTCCCTCTATAGCAAGGACGTCCTTCCCCAGGCTAAGGACACCAAAACTGCACACAATACTCCAGGTGTGGCCTCATCATCTCATTATACAATTGCAATAACACATCCCTAATCCTATATTTGAATCCTCTCGCTTTGAAGACCAACATACTATTTGCCTTTTTACTGTCTGCTGTACCTGCGTGCTTACTTTCAGTGACTGATGTACAAGGAGTCCAAGGCCCTGACCAAAAACGTCAGCTATGGCTCAGTGATAACATTTTCCCCTCACAGTCAGGAGGTTGTGTTTTCAACCATGCTCCAGATATTTGAGTGTTGTACAAATACTAATAACGTAATGTACAACAACAGTAAAACGTTTCTACGTTTTCAGAACCTTGGGGTATCTCGAATGCTTCACAACATCTCTGTTTAAATTGTAGACATTGTTTGTTTGATAGATGCAGCTACCAACATTGACGTCTCCAATCTACACCAAGCCAAACAAAAAGGAAACTTATTTTTCTTGGTGGGGATTGACTGAGGTATAGATATAGGACACCAGTGGGAAATTCTCTTCTCACGTTTCGAACAGTGCTGGTGGGGTCTTTTATGTCCATCTCCTGGTTCAGACAGTCCCTTGGTTGAGATAGTTATCTCCAACACTGCTGCAGTGGAATATCAGGGGTGGCACAGTGGTTGGCACTGTTGCCTCACATTGCCAGGGACCCGGGTTCGATTCCTGGCTTGGGTCACTCTCTGTGGGGAGTCTACACGTTCTCCACTTTTCATCACCTCGGGGTTGCGGGCGATATCCGTTGAGAAAATAGTTTTTGTCTTCCCTTTTGAACTAGAAGCCCTCTGGCGAAAGCACCTCCTGCAACAGTGTTGGATAGAGAATTTCAGGATATTATCCCAGTAGCAATGCAGGAATGACACAACATCCTGTCCACATCAGGATCTTGGAGGTGAGAATGTGGCCACGATATTGCTGATCTGGTCTTTCTTGACAATGGAACTGTGGGAGTGGAAGAAAGCCGCTGATAGAATATAACGTTCAATTCTGGTCGCCATGCTGACAGAAGGATGTGGAGGCTTTGGTGAGGGCACAGAAAAGGTTTACCAGGATGTTGCCTGATTTGGAGGGCGTTAGTTATGAGGAGAAACTTGGTTTGTTCTCACTGGAGCGACGGAAGTTGAGGGGGTGACCTGATGGAAGTCTACAAGATTGAGGGGCATGGACAGAGTGGATAGTCAGAAGTTTTTTCCCAGGGTGGAAGAGTTAATTACCAGGGGGCACAGGTTTAAGGTGTGAGGGGCAAGGTTTAAAGGAGATGTACGGACCAAGTTTTTTTTTACACAGTAATGGATGCAAACAAAGAAAATTACAGCACAGGAACAGGCCCTTCGCCCCTCCAAGCCTGCACCGACCATGCTATCTGATTGAACTAAAACTCCTTACCCTTCCGGGCCCATATCTGTCAACTTGCTTCAGGGGAGGGAGTGGAAGCAGATGCCTTGGTGACTTTTAAGAGGCATTGGACATATAGGATGGGAATAGAGGGATGTGGTCCCGGAAGGGTAAGGAGTTTTAGTTCATGGCAGCATGGTCGGTACAGGCTTGGAGGGCCGAAGGGCCTGTGCTGTGATTTTCTTCTTTGTATCACAGTAGGGTCCCACAAATAGCAAATGGGCAAAATGTTGAGTTATTTCTGTCGGGGCTGCTTGAGTTTTGGGTGTATTCTGTGTGATCTCTTCCTGTAGTTCTTTCTTGGAAGCATTTTAAAAGGGGAATTGACACACTGATTGTATTTCCATAAGCAAGTTAACCTAATTCCTCCCAATGTATTACGTGCTGATAACACGATCCAGAAAGGAGTTGACGTTTATTTATTAGTCACAGGTAAGGCTCACTTTAACGTTACTGTGAAATTCCCCTCGTCGCCACGCTCCGGGGCCTGTTTGGGTCAACGCGCCTCACCCGCACTTCTTTGGACTGTGGGAGGAAACTGGAGCACCCGGAGGAAACCCACGCAGACACGGGGAGAATGTGCAAGCTCCGCACAGACAGCGAACCCAGCAGATTTGTGTTGCTGTTTGAACTTCAGCAGGGCAATAGGACTCCGATCTTCAAACCCGAGTCCCTGGCGCTGTGAGGCAGCAGTGCCAACCACTGTGCCACCATGCTGCCTGGCAGGGAATTGAATAATGTAGTGAGAAAATGTGATCACCAAACTGAAACAAAAACAGAAAATCTGAGCAGCATCTGTGAAAAGAGAATAGAGCCAAAGGATGGCCCTTTCACAGATGCTGTCAGACCTGCTGAGATTTTCCAGCATTTTCTGCTTTTGTTTCAGATTCCAGCATCCCTGATCATGAATGAATAAACTTGAAGCGCTGACATCGGGGAAACTGCTGTGACATCTCCTTTCCTTTGTTAATCATGATTAATTCTTTATGTGCTATCTGTAACCTCACCTTGCCCCACCTTCTACCTTGAAGAAGGTGGCACTGCCTGGAGGCGAGATCCACGGCCAACACACGTGCCGGGGGACTGGAAGCAACCCGAAAATCAAATACAGCTGTCGCTGAAATAAAAATAGACAATTCTGGGAGTTCAGCAGGTCAGGCAACATCTGTGACCAGGAAGAGAGAGTCGATGTTTCAGGTCAATGGCTTTTCTTCAGAACTGGGGGAAGAAAAAGATTAGAGACTTTTAACAACTTATAAGTAAGCGCAGAAAACAAAAGTGTTATTTCCTCCCCTAGCTCAACCTTTCCCGTGGTGAGTTCCGAAATCCCTCCTGAATGAAAATATTTTCTCTCGCTACCCTCTCGAACCTTTTCGGAAGACGGAAGATTCCAGTCTTCCAGATTCTTGGTCTGCTCGTTGCTAGAATTTTGAAAATCTGGCCTAGGTGAGGTTTGGCCAAGGCTGAGCCTCTCTCCACGGCGCACAGTCGTGGGTTTTTGAGCAGCAGCCGAGAGCAGGAAACCTGTTTTGGATCCCCTCGCTCTACACTGAGGTAGAACATGTCACTCCCACTACTGGTGGACAAGACTAGTTCACCCCACATGAGGGCAGCGATCAAACTGGCGACTTCCTCCTGTATGACTCAACGCAGCATCCTGTGCGTTTGTGCAATGAATTCTTGAAAGAACCTCTAAGTTGTTGATGTAAAATATTTTCCGCAAATTGTGAAACTCGCATCCAGTCAAATAGTTTGTTCCCTCGAACCACACTGAAAATAATGCGTAGAATTGAGGGCAATTTATGATTGGTTAAATTGTGTTGCTGTTTGAACTTCAGTAGGACAATAGGAGTCAGTTTCTCAAGATCAGGCATGCTTGATATCTTCCAACAGACAGAAGTTAATCCCTCAAATTGAATGTGGAATTATTTGCCACATTTTTCAGTGTTTGGGCTTGAGATTATTGGCTTTTTGAGAGAGGGGGTGGTGTTTTCTACATCTATATTTATGCTGTCTGTGATAACCTTCCATCTTGTGATGGTTTTCACTATGATGGGGGAAGGGAGAGGTGGTCAGGTCTGGTGTTGCTCAACCAATGTCCTATCCCTATCAGCAATCTACCTTCAATTTAATGATCTTCCACCCTCGCTAACAATCTCTTTGAAAGATTCCATGAGGTTTGTCAGGCATGACCTACCCTTTGTGAATTCATGCTGACTCTCCCCAATTAAGAACAACACAGCTCAGGAAACAGGCCCTTCGGCCCAACGAGCCCGCGCCGCCATTTTAACATTGAGTCCCCCTCTCCACCCATGACCCTTGTCTATGCTTATGGCATTCCACGTTGAGGGAAGACTAATTTAGGGGCAATTTGTTAACACCAATCAGCCTAACAGCACATCTTTGGGGTGTGGGAGGAAACCGGAGCACCCGGAGAAAACCCACGCAAGCACGGGGAGAATGCGCAAACTCCCACAGACACCGACCCAAATCCATGTGCCTGCACAGCAAACAGCGATAGTCACTGAGCTGTCGTGTTGCCCAGCATCTGGTCCAGTTTAAGCGCGCACTAATGACATGAAGTACTAGGCTACTCTCGAAACACCCAAGAACAGCCCTCGTATGACCCATCGCATGTATGCCCCTCATTGGACAACAAGGCGGACCGAAACACCTGTGGATTAAAAGAGAAAAACATCAGTGCCATCCACATCCTTATACACACATTCAAGGGAATCCCCAAGTGAAATAAGTGAGCCAGAAAATATGTTGGAAGGTCCACAGGAGTCAATTGATTCCCAAGGCTCCTGATCCTTATTTAAAACAGTCTCCTATATCCCTCCATCTCCATCCCGCTCATGTGCCTATCTAAGTAACTCTTAAACAACTCCAGCGTGCCTGCTTCCACCACCTTGCTTGGCAGAGCATTCCATACCCCCACTACCCTCTGTGGAAAAACCTCCCTCTAACATCCGAATTATACCTCGCCCTGTGCATTTCCAACCTAGGAAAAAGCTTACCACTGTTTACTCTATCTATACCCTTCATTATCTTGTATACCTCTATTAGATCTCCCCTCAGTCTCCATCTTTCAAGGGAAAACAGCCCCAATTTGCCCAACTAACTGAAATTTCCTGGTGATCAGTTGACCTACCCTTGCTTAATGAGTCCAACAAATTCCCCACCACAGAGGCTAGGTTAACTGGGCTAAATTCCTGGTTTCCCTCTGTCTCACACACACACCCTTTTGAAGAGGGGAGTGAGATGAACAAATTTCCAGCCTAGGAGTACTACTCCTAAATCTAAGGAACTCTGAAAGGTTATAGTTAGGGAACCGGCAATGTGTTCCCCTAACTCCTTTAACACTCATGGATGGGAACCATCAGGTCATGGGGGATTATCACCCTTCAGTTCCATTAGTTTTCCCATTATTGATGATTCACTGAAATTAATTCTATTTAGATCCTCTCTTTAGCTTGTTGGAAGTCCCACGGAAACTATCATCTCCTTTCTATTGTGAATATTGAAGCAAAATACTTGTTCAAAATGTCTTCCATTTCCCCAAGACTATTAGTAACATTCTCACCCTCTGTCTTCAGTCGGCCGATTGTGCTTTTAACCATTCACTTCCCTTTATCAAATCTCTTCTTATTGTCATTTTATGTTTGTTTACCTTGGCTCTGAGTGCATTCAGAGCGTGCTTGCTCCACCTTCGCTTGTAGTTAATGAAAGCCGATCTCTTGGCTTCAATAACTTGTCCCATCACAGTTATGTTACTTCACCCCAGTCAGTATTTATCTGCTTTTGCTCCCTATACATTGAGGGTGTGGAGCGTTGTCAAGTTTTAGAACATAGAACTCTACAGTACAGAAAGAGGCCCTTCGGCCCATCGAGTCTGCACTGACCATAATCCCACCCAGGCCCTATCCCCATATCCCTACACGTTTTACCTGCTAATCCCTCTAACCTACACTAAGGGGCAATTTTAGCATGACCAATCAACCTAACCCACACGTCTTTGGACTGTGGGAGGAAACCGGAGCACCCGGAGGAAACCCACACAGACACGAGGAGAATGTGCAAACTCCACACAGACAGTGACCCGAGCCGGGAAGCGAACCCAGGTCCCTGGAGCTGTGAAGCAGCAGTGCTGGCCGCTGTGCTGCCTTATTTGAGGAAGGATGTGGTGGCATTGGGGGCAGTTCGGAGGAGGTTCCCCAGATAGATTCTGGGGGTGAAGGATTTGATGAATGAGGAGCGATTTTAAACAGTTTGGGTTTATATTCACTGGAGTTTAGAAGGATGTGAGGGGATCTGATTGAAGTATATAAAACACTAAAAGGGATTGATAATATAAATGTAGACCGAATCTTTCCTGATATGGGGCAACCTGGAACAAGAGGTCACAGGTATGAGTTGAGAGGTGGTAAGTTTAATATTAAGATGAGAAAGAACTACTCGCAGAGGGTGGTGAATTTGTGGATCTCTCTGCCCCATAACAGGGCGGACCCTGAATCATTGAATTCAAGAGGGAGATGGATATATTTCTAGATTTTAAACAAAAATGGGACGTGGGGAAGTGCATTTGTGGGAGAGATCAGCCATGATCTGATTGAATGGCGGAGCAGGCTCGAAGGGCTGTGTTTGCCTATTTCTGCTCCTAATTCCCATGTTCCGTGTGTGGAATTGTAAACGGTGACCCGAAGTTTGGTCCATTTTGCTTCCGCACTCTGCAGGAATGCCGGATGTGGAGATGCCGGCGTTGGACTGGGGTAAACACAGTAAGAAGTCTCACAACACCGGGTTTAAGTCCAACCAGTTTATTTGATAGTAATCCCACAAGCTTTCGGGAATGCCGGAGACGGCCTGTTTCACAGAGTTTTGGACAAGGGTTATGGGTGGAGAAGGGGACTCGATGTTAAAATGGCGGCACGGGCTCGTTGGGCCGAAGGGCCTGTTTCCCGTGCTGTGTTGTTCTTTGAAATCTTGATTGATATCTGGCGAGGCTGTATGGCTGACATTGAGACAACAGAGAAAACTCAGCAGCCTCTGGGGAGAGAGATGTATGTTCTGAGTCTGCATGAATCTTCAAAATGCTTGCAGCAAATTTAAATGGTGGCTGTGTGCTGTCCAAATATCAAAGTTCTCCTCCCCAACTCGGCGCTCCATCTGCATCTGTCTTTACCAAGGAAGTAGATGCAGCTGTGGACATGGTGACTTGGCGGGGTGGGGAGGTTCTGTCCCTAGAAGGGTTCAAAATTTAATAGAGAGGAAGTGTTGAACTGACTGTGTCAGTACTAAAAGTTGACAAGACATCAGGACCGGATGAGATGCATACAAGGAGGAAGTGAAAGAGGAAACTGCAGGGGTGCTGGCCACAACCTTCCAGCCTTCTCTCAACTCCGGGAAAGTGCTAGAGCATCAGAAACTTGCAAAGGTTACACCCTTGTAAGGAGAACCCCAGCAATTACAGGCCAGTCAGTCTAATTCAGCAGTGGATAACCTTCTTTGATTCATAAGTACCAGGGTGTGCCTGGAAAATATTTATTTGGGATAGTCACATGGTAAGACATGGGTTGATTAGGAAGAGCCAGCATTGATTTCTAAAGGGGAAATCATGTTTGATTAACTGGCTGGAGTTTTATTATTTTGACTCTGTTATCTCCTCAATGATGTGTACATGGACTTTCAGAAGGCATTTGATACAGTGCCACGATAGACTTGAAAGGTTATAGCTCATTGCCACTGTCCCTTTTATTCCAGTGTGGATACAAAGTTGGCTGAATAATAGGAAGCAGAGTGTAATGGTCAATGGATGTTTTTCGGACTGGAGGAAGGTTTGTAGTGATATTTCCCAGGAGTCGGTTTTAAGGCCCATGGAATGGGCAGGTAGGCGATAGAGGAAGTTCAATGTGAGGTGATGTTTTTGTAGGAAGAACTCAGTCAAGCATCATCCAATTCTGGAACCATTTTTTTTTTATTTTGCTTTTGATTTGGTGTAAGAAGACAGAGTCACAAAGATGGATGTGTTGGCAGACTATTGGCTGGATTGTGAGAGTTATGTGATGATATCTCCAGGAAAATGTTGAATCATAGTTAGCAACCCTGTACCTGCCATCGCTGCCTGGGCCCCGCACACTATAATTTCCCCTGGCGTCTCTCTGCCTGTAGGAACGTAGGAGTAGACCATTCAGCTCCTTGAGCCTGCTTCTTTCGTTTAACTAGGTCATGACTGATCTTGCTCAATGCCATCTTCCTGCATTGTTCTCATCGGCCTTGATGTCATTGATACATTTCGGGAAACCAATCTCGTACTCAATGACCGTCCTCCGAGGTAGAGAATTTCAAAGACTTGCCACCTCCTGGAGAAAATCCATCTGTCAATCCTGCCTCTCATTCTGAGACTTTGGCTGGAATTTTACTGGCACGCCTGCCCTGTTTCGGGGGGGGCAGGCGAGGCTCAGAATGGCATTCTCCGTCGGCCTCGGGGAGGATGTGTCGGTAA
Source organism: Carcharhinus amblyrhynchos (assembly GCF_965287045.1). NCBI lineage: Eukaryota > Metazoa > Chordata > Chondrichthyes > Carcharhiniformes > Carcharhinidae > Carcharhinus > Carcharhinus amblyrhynchos. The sequence goes on along the minus strand of NC_137342.1, from coordinate 6,346,946 downwards.
AATTCTGCCACCGGGCTCTCGAACCCTTCCCAAACAGGAGAAATGCCCATCCTGCCTAGGTTTGTGAGAACGTTGTACAGTTCAGATCACACATCGCTCATCTCAACTCGAAGAGAACATGGGTCCAGCCTCCTCAATCTTTCCTCCATGGATAATCCCGGTTTATGTGAATGGTCTGTACAATTTTTAAATTTATTTCCAGGTATGGTTTCTGATCTTATGCTCACATTTATTCGATTACAAGTGTAATGTTAGCAGTTTCTCCCATCTGGGACATAAGGATTAGTCAATCTCCAAAGGGTTAATAAGGAACTGTTTCTTTCAGTAACTGCCTCTTAACAGTAAAAATGTCAATTATTTGCAGGCAAAGGAGCTCTCTGAAGAAATTGAGGCGCTGGTGACGTGGTTACAGCAAATAGGTGAACTAAAAATAAACTGCAAAGTTCTAAATAAAGCTCATCTTGAGGTAAGTCTTTGTGTGTTCAGGTCCCCTCTTGCAAATGAGGTTTTCAGCCTTTTGGAGTGGTGCCAAGTATTACGCACTTGTGGCTTGTCTTAATTTCAAAATAAATTTGTGTTTTAACCAACTCCTGGGTCTGATCGTAGGAAAAGATTGCTGTGTATTGATCACAAGAAACTTGGACTGGGATTCTGTCCTCTTGTCTGCACCCACCCCACCCCTTACTGCTGCCAGCAAAAACAGAGAATTTGGCACTCAACCAAAAACTCCATCCACTGCAGCGGGACTGGAGAATCCCAGCCATGGGTGAGGTTGGAGAATCAGTTGTGTTGCGATCGTGTTTGAGTCGTGAATCGTATGAGATGTTGGTGTCCATCCTTGTTTGTTGTTTTTTGTTAACACCCTGTGCGCCTTCTCTGCTGTGAATGAGTCTTGACATGTGAACCTGAACTCTCTTTGATTTATTATCGTCACATGTATACAGTGAAAAGTTTCTTGCGTCGCTGTACAGACAAAGCATATCGCTCATTAGAGTACGTAGGTGAGAAGGGAAAGGGTGGGTGCAGAATATAGTGTTGCAGTCATAACTAGGGTTTACAGGAAGATCAACTTAAGATAAGGTAGGCCCTTCAAAAGCCTGACGGCAGCAGGGAAGAAGCTGTTCTTGAGTCAGTTGGTAAGTTTGTATCTATCCTCCACCTTTATTTCTATCAGGGAAGCGTGTCTGGAGTGCGTGAGATCCTTGATTATGCTGGCTGCTTTTCCTGGGACTGCAGGAAGTGTAGACAGTGCAAGTGGATGGGAGGCTGATTTGCATAATGGACTAGACTTCATTCACGATCCTTTGTAGCTTTTTGCTGTCTTGGTCAGAGCAGGAGTCATACCAAGCTGTAATATATCCAGAAAGGTTGCTTTGTACGATCCACCTATAAAAATTGATGAGCGCTGTAGCAGGTATGCTGAATTTTCTTAGCCTCGTTAGACAGTAGAGACATTGATGAGCTTTCTTAACTATAACATCGATGTGGAGGGACCAGAACAGGTTGTTGGTGAGCTGGACACCTACTTGAGTTAATTATAGGTTTCCACAATCTTCATGAGTTCATTATAAAGTGTTTAACCCTCTTTGATTTGTAGCTCGGGAGATTTGGAAGGACTGCAGATTTTGATCTCGTGACACAAATGTTTGTGGGAGGGCTGGCATCAGTTGGGTTAAATTGTAGAAGATAAAGACTTGTCCAGCAAACACGCCAAGTTTGGAATTCTGAAATAATTGCAGTCAGCAAGAGCCAACGTTCAGAGGAAGGAAATTTGGAGGAGGGATGGCGAAGGTTTCAATATTGAGTAGTATTGTTTCTTGGTCTGGATTACACGGGATGTGTTTTAACTTCATGGTAGGTTGCAGGCAATGAAAACACCACTGTCCTTAGATCTGACCTGACTGCCTCCACTTGGGTAGTGTCAAGCTCATCCCAACAGCTGGGAAGTGGATTCCCAGATCCCGGTTATTGGGTAACATCTAAGAAAGGAATGCTGGGTATCGGTGTTTTTAATTGATGCTGAAACTTGCCATTTCTCCTACTCGGAGTTGTTATCTGAGAGAGCGCCTCTTTTTTTTACAAACATGTTTGTGTAAACTTTGCATTAAAAGTCGTCATCTTACAAACTGCGGTCAGTTAGTTGACGTTTCTGTGGTGCCTATAAATATAACTCAATTGCAGAAGTGTTTCCTCCCACGCACTCTCTCTCTGTCACTGAGTTCGAAACCGGATCATGACTCTCAGGTGTGGGAAAGCAGACGTGGGCTAGGAACCCCCCCCACCACCACCTTTTTTTTAAAGCATGGTTTATATTCCCGTGTGGGGTGATTTGTGATAAGGTTGTCAAAACAGTAAAAGCATCAGATAGGGCAGATAAGAGAAGCTACTTCCTACGTGGCAGGAGTACAGAGTAGGGAGGCAGTAATGTATAATTAGAATGGAACTATTTGAAGAATGAAATTAGGAAATACAATCTCAGAGAGAGGGGAACTCTCTCCTGGAAAGACGGTGGACACTAGGGGTTTATTTAAAAATGTCATGACTCGGGTCAATAGGTTTTTGCAGGAAAAGGACATCCAGGGATATGGACCAAAGGCAGGGAAATAGGATTGAGATCCAAATCTGAATGAGGGGTGGAACAAGGTTCAAACGATCTATATCTGCTCCTGTCCAACTACCAGCCTCTAACACTTCCAAAAGTCAGACTCCTGTCCAAATATTGAGATGGCACAGTGGTTAGCACTGCTGCCTCTCAGTGCGCAAAGCTGGGTTTGATTGCTGGCTTGGCTCACCGTCTGTGCGGAGTTTGCACATTCTCCCCGTGTCTGTGTGGGCTTCCTCCGGATGCTCCGGTTTCCTCCCACAGTCTGAAAGACGTGCTTGTTAGGTGCGTCGACCCGAACAGGTGCCAGTGTGTGGTGACTAGGATTTTCACAGTGACTTCATTGCGGTGTTAATGTCATTCTATTTGTGACTAGTAAATAAACAAAGCGATTAATTACCTGGCTGGTGTTGCCCCTTAAGCTTACTGTTTCCTGCTTTTTTTCTTAATCTGCCCCATTCTCGACTCCCAAAATCTCACTGGTGCTGTGGACAATTCTCGCAAATCTACATGGCAAAGTCTGAGTGGCACCGTCAGTCATTCTCAAGGCACCTGCCTGTGGTGGTGGTGTTGGCGCCTATAAAATGGCAGCGGGAGCTCATTCTCCCCTGCTCAGCCAACAACCTGAATTCATAACTGGTTTGAAGTTTCTCCGGTAACTTTTGGAAATGTAGCAATACCGATTTTTGGAGTGGAGTCTCCGGTCTCATTATCTGCCACCAATGAGCTATTGTTGTACCCTGCCATGCGTACACGTGATGGTGCAGGCGAAATCATCCGAGCAGGCTGTCCACTCTGAAAGCTTCCAATTCGAAGCCCATCCTGAATACTTATTTATTAAGCTTGGCTTTGAAAGGGAAATTGGATAGTGAGAGTCGAGGTTTGGGCAAATTGTATGTCTCTTTTGAGACGTCAGAGGGTGGTGAATCTCTGGAATTCTCTGCCCGTTGACGTGGTGGAGGCTACCTCGCTAAATATATTTAAGTCACGGGTAGATAGGTTTCTGACAGACAAGGGAATTAAGGGGAGAAAGCGGGAAAGTGGAACTGATCCACGACAGATCAGCCATGATCTTATTGAATGGTGGGGCAGGCTCGAAGGGCTAGATGGCCTACTCCTGCTCCTATTTCTTATGTTCTTACGTCACCACAGACATGATGGCGTTCCTGTATTCTGCCCCTCTGATTTATATTAAAGATGGACCACTTCATCATTGATTTAAAACCTCGTACTGGGGGCGGGAGCAGGCAGGCGTGAAGTTCACACCACTATCCGACAAGTCCATTCCCAAATGCCGCCCCCTTTTTTCCCAAGGCGGAAGTTTGGTCCTGTACTCGCTGGAGTTTAGAAGGACGAGAGGGGATCGGATCAAGGTGTATAAAATACAAAAGTAGGGAGGTCTTGCTGCAGCTGTATAGGGCACTGGTGAGGCCGCAGCTGGAGTACTGTGTGCAGTTTTGGGCGCCGCACCTGCGCAAGGATATTTTGGCCTTGGAGGGAGTGAAGAGGAGGTTTACTAGGCTGATACTGGAGTTGAGGGGGTTGAGCTATGAGGAGAGGCTGAATAAACTAGGCTTGTACTCGTTAGAGTTTAGAAGGATGAGGGGGGATCTTATTGAGACGTATAAGATAAATGAAGGGGATGGATAGGGTAGAGGTAGAGAGATTCTTCCCGCTCAAAGAACAGCAGGACTAGAGGGCACAGCCTCAAGATGAGGAGGGACAGTTTAAAACGGAGTTGAGGAGGAACTTCTTCACTCAAAGGGTGGTGAATCTTTGGAATTCTCTGCCCGTTTGAAGTGGTGGAGGCTACCTCGCTAAATATATTTAAGACACGGGTAGATAGGTTTCTGATAGACAAGGGAATTAAGGGTTATGGGGAGAAAGCGGGAAAGTGGAACTGATCCACTTCAGATCAGCCATGATCTTATTGAATGGCGGGGCAGGCTCGAAGGGCTAGACGGCCTACTCCTGCTCCTATTTCTTATGTTAAAAAGGGATAGGTAAAGTAAACTTAGACCAAAAGTTTCCCCTGTGGGGTAATCTGGAGCAAGAGGTCACAGGTATAGGTTGAGAGGCAGTAGATTTAAAACTGACTGGAGTTGAGGAGGAACCACTTCTCGTAGAAGGTAGTGAATTTGCGGAACTCGCTGCCCTGTAGCGCAGTGGTGCCTGAATCATTAAATGATTTCATTTAGGCAATAGATATATTTCTAATTTTTATAAAGAAGGTTAAAGGGATGTGGGGGGATAAGGCAGGGAGGTGTATTTGAGACCAGGGAGAGATCAGCCATGATGATGAATGGTGGAGCAGACTCAAGGGGTTGGATCGCCCACTCCTGCTCCTTGTAGTTCCTGTGTTAGAGACTGACTGAGATTTTTCAGCTGGCCCCCCGTGTCTCCCCAGGATTTTATTGGTGCCACACCAGGAGACCAACACTTCAACCAGACTGAGCGTTCACCTCTGACCTGCCTGGGTCAGTCGTAACTGGAGATATACCCATGGCTCTGCCACACAATGGTGTCTAGTCTGCAACAGTTGTGGTGGGAATGAAGAGGCTTTTCCTCATCTCAATCCTCAATGGTCTACCCCACATCCTGAGACTGGCTCTAGATTCCCCAACCAGGGAAAACATCGTCCCAGCATCTGGTCTGTCCAGCCTGTTTACACGTTTCAATCACTTCGCCTCATCCTTCTAAACTCTAGTCAAACCAATCTTTCAGAGGACAGTTCTATCAAGCCTGCTATCAACTTAGTGAACCTTGCCTGCACTTCCTCTAATGGCAAGTATATCTCCCTTGAGTAGGGAGGCCAGAATTGCTTGCAGGTGTCATCTCACCAAGGCCTTGTATAACTGCAGTATGACATCTTTGTAGAATCATAGAACGCTACAGTGCAGAAGAAGGCCATTCGGCCCATTGAGTCTGACTAACCACAATCCTGCCCAGGCTTTATCTCCATAACTCATGCATTTGCCCTAGTTAGAACAGAGACACTAAAGGGCGATTTTTAGCACGGCCAATCCATCTAACCTGCACATCTTTGAACTGTCGGAGGAATCTGGGGCACCCGGAGGAAACCCAGGCAGACATGGGGAGAACATGCAAACTCCACACAGTCGCCCGAGCCGTGACTCGAACCCGGGACCCTGGCGCAGTGAGGGGAGCGGTGCTAACTATCGTGCTGGCCTTTCTTACTTACTTTCTGCAGAATATCAGCCCAAAGTGTAAGGGGAGGAAGTAACAACTACAAGGGCAGTGCTTAGATCACTGCGTTCTTTTTGTACTTGCTGGGTTTTTGATTAGAAGGGGGCATTTCAGAGAGTTACTGTAAGTTTCGTCTGTGTACGTGCGTGAGGGGGACTGGGTGGTCTCCTGGTTGAAGAGGAGAAGGCTGGGAAATCAGAGTCCAGTGTCAGTGTTTAACTTAAACTTCTCATTTTGATTCTTCAACAATGCATGACTGAACAAGCACTGAGAAACATGACGGTTTTATGCCAAGTTCTTGAGGTGCTGCTACATTGATTTTCATTTGATTTCTTCCCCGTTTTACAAGTTTACGGAGCATTTCTTTCTGCAAAGCACCATTCTGGCAACACTTTTTTTTTAATCTCCCTTTATTTAAAATCCACTTCTCAGATATTTCACCATGTTTAAGTTTCTTGTTTGTTAATTAATGTCACAAGTAGGCTTACGTTAACACCGCAATGGAGTTGCTGCGAAAATCCCCTCGTCGCCACACTCTGGGTACACAGAGGGAGAATTTAGCACGGCCAGCCAACGCGCCTAGCCAGCACGTCTTTCTGACTGGGAGGAAACCCACGCAGGCACGAGGAGAATGTGCAAACTCTGCACAGAGAGTGGGCCCAGGTTCAATTCCCGGCTTGGGTCAATGAGGCAGCAGTGTTAACCACCGTGTGACGAACAATACAGCACAGGAAACAGGCCCTTCAGCCCTCCAAATGAGTGGAGGCGTGGGGGGAGGGTGTCACTATTTAGCTTTTCTTCACATTCTCCATCAGGGGGTTGCCAACTGTGATGAAAATAGTTTGCTGGATTTCATCATATGACACGACTTGCCCCCAGATTCCAGTCATTAATCAGTCAATACATCCAACCTGGTGATACGCTGCCTACTTATTGCCAATTGGAAGCCGGGCCGGATGGCCTACTCCTGCTCCTATTTCTTATGTTCTTATGATGCTTGGCTGTGAGCGAAGGGGAGGCCGTGACGTAGTGGTATTGTCACCGGACTGGCAATCCAGAGACCCAGGGCACCTGGATTCGAATCTGTGTGCAGTTTTGGGCGCCGTACTTACGCAAGGATATTTTGGCCTTGGAGGGAGTGCAGAGGAGGTTTACTAGGCTGATGCTGGAGTTGAGGGGGTTGAGCTATGAGGAGAGGCTGAATAAACTAGGCTTGTACTCGTTAGAGTTTAGAAGAATGAGGGGAGATCTCACTGAGACGTATAAGATGATGAATGGGATGGATAGGATAGAGGTGGAGAGACTCTTCCTGCTCAGAAAGGACAGTAGGACTAGGGGGCACAGCCTCAAGATAAAAGGGGAGGCGGTTTAGAACGGAGTTGAGGAGGAACTTCTTCACTCAAAGGGTGGTGAATCTCTGGAATTCTCTGCCCGTTGAAGTGGTGGAGGCTACCTCGCTAAATATTTTTAAGACGCGGGTTGATGGGTTTTTGATAAGCGAGGGGATTAAGGGTTATGGGGAGAGGGCGGGAAAGTGGAACTGAGCAGCGACAGATCAGCCATGATCTTATTGAATGGCGGGGCAGGCTCGAAGGGCTAGATGGCCTACTCCTGCTCCTATTTCTTATGTTCTTATGAATCCCAGATGGAACAATTTGAATTCGATACTTTTTTTAAAAAAAAAGACTGGAATTAAGAATCTACTGATGTCCATGAAACCATTATCGATTTGTGGTTTAAAAACAAAACCCACTAATGTCCTTTAGGGGGGAAAAAAAAAAATCTGCCTTCCTCCCTCCCTTGGTCTGGCCTACATGTGATCCAGAGCAATGTGGTTAACTCCTTAAATACAATTAGGGGATGGACAATGAATGCTGGTCCAGCCAGCCACACCCACATTCCATGAATGAATTTTTAAAAAAAAAGGCCTTATTTTTATACAGGTGAAGAGAAATGGTCAAACAAAATGACACCGAAAAAAATCTTTTTTTTAATGTCCTGATGAATTTTTTCAGTGGTGTCTTCAATTACTGGAGACTCAGGGCCAATCCTGGAGGGTTGGCAACGCTATCCCATACACGTACCTGCCATATTAATTGTTACTTTCCTACCAGTCAGTAGAATATCCTTCATTTGATGCTGTTTTTCTTTACCACTCTTGTTAACAGTCTAATAAGAAAGTTGTTGGTGTTTATTTGAGGAAGTAACTAGCACTGGGCAGAAATAGAATGCACTTCTTCTTGCACAGGTTTTATTTGTTCTGCTTACCGTATTGAATTTTATTTTAATCCATTGTTTCACTGAGCACGTGGTTTCAAGCAGTGCTAGAACCTTTAATCTGCAGCTGCAATTGTGTAATAACCATTTCCCCTTAACCCTGACCTTTCCCCACCCCACTGAGTCACTGGTTTGAGGTCCTGAACATAAGTGAAACTATTTATCTCTCGTCTCCATTTCTTGTTCATTTTTTTTTTGTTTCTGTATAGCATTTGCCCCGGGCTTCGGGTTAGTGAGCAGGGGCCTATTGGGACTGCACGTGGGGCCTACACCTGGGACTCCCAGTAAAACTCGCTCAAGCATCTTGCAACGACTGGCTGAGTTTTGTAAATCAAGATTAATTTGCTTTAACATTGATGTTCCGCATCGATGTTAATCAGGCCTAGTCTGCGTTTAATCCTACATTTTGTGTTTTGGTGGATCCAGGCACAGTGAGTTGTGGACTGTGTGGGCAAGCCCCAAATGTTTGGTATCCAGTGCCCCAAGAGTTCTTTGCCCAGTCCTGCTAGAGTGGCGGGCTGACAAACATCCTCCTAGGCCTCTAGGGGTTGGCCAATTAGAACCTCGTGGGTGGAACAAGGCGCATTGTGTGCCCTTCCCAGAATAGCATCACGAATTTCTTTCTATAGTGTGTGTGGCAGGTCAGATTGCTCTAATCGTTACAAAATACCACTCACTTCCTCCTCTAACCAAACCTCTTTCTAATTGACTTGAATTTCCTGACTTTTACTTTCAACTCCACCTGCTGAAGAAATTCAGCAAATTCAAGGTGAACGAAAAGGTGCTTTCCTCTACAATATTTTGCTGCACCTTTTTTTTTTTGAGTGATTTTTCTATATCTTCCCCCTCAAATTGATCCCCCTAGCCAGGGCAATGCGGGTGGAGGGAAGAGAGAGAGGGAGAGAGTACGATGGATTCATTTGTTTGAAATGCAGAGGTTAACTTATGTTGGCACCAGATAGTTGTTTTTTTTTTAAGAAAATGGTCACTAGAGAAATGAAAGGGTGTGGGTGTAAAGTGGGTGGTGGGTTAGCTATCTCTTCATCACTTTTTGTTCGCTCATGAGCTGTGGGTATCACTGGCTGGGCCAGCATTCATTGCCCATCCCTGAAGTCATTAAATAGTCAACCACGTTTCTGCGCTCTGGAATCACATTTAGGCCAGACCCGGTAAGGACAGCAGATTTCCTTCCCTGAAGTAGGGAGTTCTGCTCCGATGGCTGGATTACTTTAGAAATACTAAAAAGTAATTCTGTTTTTAATATTTTTCACAAAGGTAAATGAAACTCAAATTTAAAAGGCAATAAAATTTGTTTCCAAAACTAGTGTTGTTATAAAACATGCAAAGAATACAAAGATATATATTCAACAAATACAAGACTTTGGCCAAAGGGAGATCTGGTGATGCAACTCCACTTCAAGTTTCCTCTGCAGATCTCTGACTTTTGTGTCAAAATCTTGGACAATTATACAATTTTGTTATTTTAGATACAACCTAGCAATTAACTTAACGTGATCTTATTTAATACTTGTCAACCTATTCATGGCATATTCTCAAATCGAATTATAATCTGATACCTTAAATACCGATTTGTCAGTTGTCCATTCGTCTATCGCAAGTATACTCTTAAATCAAAATGGCTTCCTTGTTGCTTAGCAATGCAAAGCTATATTTTTAACTTTATTCAGTGTTTTGCAAGGAAGTTCTCGGCTGGATGTGGGCCCATGCATCTGACAGAAGTCCCAGACTAAACTCCTTGTTCTTGAATAGAAATGTATGTGATTTGTCCTTTTTAAACAAAGGATGGTTTCATACTGCGCCATATTCAAGTTGCATTTGTTGTTGAGTTTTGCAGTCAACTCTTTAGTACAAGAAAATCTTGGGCTAACAATCAATTACTGATAAATTTTACAAGTAATGTTTATTGATGTCTTTTCTTTTACTTCACAGGCGCTTGGGTCCGCCTTGTTGCCCAACAAGGGGGCATACACGCGGTGGGTCGTGCGAGGGCTGCTCTTGGATGTTGCTTCGAGAGTTGCCTCGTGCTTCACGTCGTTAGTGTATGCTTAAACTGGACCGTCTGACGGGCAACACGACAGCTCAGTGACTATCACTGTTTGCTGTGCAGATACGTGGATTTGGGCCGGTGTCTGTGGGAGTTTACACACCCTCCCCGTGATTGCGTGGGTTTTCTCCGGTTTCCTCCCACACCCCAAAGATGCGCTCTTGGGCTGATTGGTGTTAACAAATTATCCCTAAATTAGCCTTTTCTCAATCTTCCCCAATAGGCGTAGACAAAGGTCATGGGTAGAGGAGGGCACTCAATGTTAAAATGGCGGCGTGGGCTCGTTGGGCCGAAGGGCCTGTTTCCCGTGCTGTGTTCTATTAATGACTCTTAAAGTCCTTATTAGTTTTCCATTTATTTCCAAAACCTTGTATTAAAATATTAACTGCTTTGCTCTCTATGTTGGATATTATGATTAAACCCCCTTCATCACTTCCCTAAGGGCATTAGTGAACCAGATGGATTTTTATGACAATCACCAATGGTTTCACGGTCATCGGTGTATTCTTAATTCTAAATTTTTATTGGATTCAAATTCCACCATCTGTTGTGGTGGGAGTTGAACCCAGAGCATTATCCTGGGTCTCCGGATTCTAGTCAAGTGACAATACCACTGTGCCACTACGTCCCCCTATACTATCACGCGTTTTTCTCCCAGTAATCATCGTTAACATTGATCACTGCTGAACTCATCCCTGCTGAGCTCCAATAGTTTAGAAAGAGTAGGTTGCTTTCAGTTGAGGTGACTCCAACAAGCCGAGCCAAATGTCTGCGCTGTTCTGGTTCTGATCTCTCGCGCATCCCCAATTTCTATCACTTCTTCTTTTGGGACTGTACGTGCAGTTGCGTTAGTTCAAATTCCTTCTCGGATGGCAAGCGGTTAGCACTGCTGCCTCTCAGCGTCAGGGACCCGGGTTCGATTCCTGGATTGGGCCACCGTCTGTGTGGAGTCTGCATGTTCTCCCCATGTCTTTGTGGGTTTTTCCCCGCAGTCTGAAAAGACGAGCAGGTTAGGTGCATTGGCCGTGCTGAATTCTTCCTCAGTGGACCCGAACAGGCACAGGAATGTGGCGACTAAGGGATTTTCACTGTAACTTCTTTGCAGTGTTAATGTAAGCCTACTTGTGACACTAATAAATAAACAAACCTCAGTGTGCCTCTCACCTCCTCTCAGACTCTCCTGTGGTCAAATATTTGGTCAGCTGTCCTAATCTCTTTTTGAGATTGTGTTTAGTGCAGTGCCTTGGGGTATTTTACTGTGTGTTAAAGGTGCTGCATAAACAGAAGTTGTTGTTAGCTCTCCCATTGGAAGCATGTAGCCAAAGGGGGAACTATTTTGCACTCTTGTGCGTACTGCATGGAAGTGTCGCTTCAAGGGCGGTTCCCAATTTATTCTCTCTGAATTAACCTCCTCGTTTGTCAATGACTTTTGATTTTCTTCTCCCTGTCCCAGCATCTGAAGGGGAACCTGCGGGAGAGGAAACGGCTATGGCTCCAGAATATCTGCTTCTTGGAGGATGAGAGGTTGGCTGTGGACCGGGAGTATATTAGAATGGCGAGCAACTTCCGAAGAAGCAAAACTGAGCAGCTGCACCGGAAGAGGAAAGAAGCCACCAGGTAGAGGTGCTGATGTTGGGATTGGATAATGAAGATCCTGCTTTAAGGCATTTGGAGGGTTAACTTACAGAGACTGCATAGACGAGGCTTGTACTTCCTTGAGTTTTGTAGATGAAGGGGTGGCCTAATTGATTGGGGTGGCACAGTGGTTAGCACTGCTGCCTCACAGCGCCAGGGACCCGGGTTCAATTCCCGGCTTGGGTGACTGTCTGTGCGGAGTCTGCACATTCTCCCCGTGTCTGCATGGGTTTCCTTTGGGTGCTCCAGTTTCTTCCTGGACTCCAAAGATGTGCAGGTTAGGTGGATCGGCCATGCTAAATTGCCCCTTAGTGGTGGCGGGGAGGAGAGAGACAGAGATGGTTAGGGTAAATGCATGCGGTTATGGGGATGGGGCCAGGGTGGGATTGTGGTCAGTGCCAACGTGATGGGCCAAATGGCCTCCTTCTGCACTGTAAGATTCTATGACTTTTCTTTCTCTTTGTACCCTAGCACTGTATGTGCAGGCATATCAGGGAATGCTTACTCTGTTAGCTGGAAGGCTGGTTAGAGATGCCAACAGCGTGGGTTCAATTCCTGTATCGGCTGAGGGTTTTTTTATGAAGGTCTTACCTTCTCAACCTTACCCCTGATTAAAACACCACCAGCCAGCTCTTCGACCTTGAAGGGGAGAGCAGCTCGAGGTTATCTGGGACTATGGCAACTTTACCCTTTTAGCTTTATACAGAAAAAAGGGAGGAAAGTATCCCTCCCCCACCTCTCTCTACTCCCGACTACGACTGCTGGGGGTCAGTTGGGAACCTTTGACAAGAGTTTTTGTTGGGGTTGAGGGGTGTGGAGCCAAAGCCATGCAGCTTGAGGCAGAAATCGACCACAAATCGGAACTGAGAAACAAAATGGACTTTTTCCTATGTTTTTCTTGTAGCATTTTGTACCAGTCGGCACACAGTCCCTGCAGGATGCCCATAAATCCATCTTAACAGCTTCCACCAGACTTCCGCCTCTCTCGCCAACCATCCTTGCCTCAGTGGCACAGTAGTATTGACGTTGGACTAATAATCCAGAGACCCAGAGCAAGATCGGGGGGACCCGAGTTCAAATCCCACCACGGCAAATGATGAAACTTGTATTCAATAAAAATTCTGTAATTTGTAGGTCTAACGGTGACTGTGAAACCATTGTCGTAAAAACCCATCTTAGTCGCTCGTGCTTTGGGGGGGGGGGCGAGATCTGTGTCCTTACCTGGTTTGCCCTCGATGTGACACACAGCAATGCGGTTGACTCTTAAATGCCCTCTGAAATGGTGGGCAATTGGGGGGGGTGGGCAATAAATGTTGCCCTGCTAGCAACACCCACATCCTATAAATGAATAAAAATTGCCCAGTTCGCTAAAAGGCTTGGAGCGATTATTGTGGAGTGTGAATGAAACTTCCTTCAACTGTTTATCTAATCAGCGCATTCACCCCCCAAACAGTAATAAATCTCCAAGAAGGAATTTTAAATTGCTTCCTTGAAACATTTTCTTTAAATATCCATTAAAGTTGTTCCAAAACTTCTGGCAGCCGAAACATTAAGGTGATTCATTCTCCTTTTTCTTTATATGTCCCCCTTTTTTGTTAAATGTGGTGTAAGCTGTCAAAGCAGCGGGATTTTTGTTTACGAGCTTGCCCGTGCCATACATGGAAGTGTAGAAACGAGAAATGTTCGCTTGTGCAATTTGCCGTCTGGTTTGTTACTCTACAACAGTAGAGGGCAGGGGGCAGGGAGGTGCTTTTTGAGAATTTTTCAAAGTGTTCAGAGACACCAGCGCTTACGAGGAGGGAGCCGGAGGGTGGGATTTGCCACTCTGTTACGCAGGTGTGTGTGTGTGTGCCGCCTGAGTGTCGCTGTGAACTTGTGGCTTTCTGCTGCTTTTGACAGGCTGCAGGAACTCGAAGCACAGAAGCAGCTAACGGAGCAAACAGTAGCTTCCCTTAGAATTCAACTGCAACACATCGCTCAGCAGCTCAGAGATCTGCAAATAGAGGCAAGTGGGTTTTTTTGTGTGCGTCCCTCAATTGTCATCGTTGCGTGTGTGTGTGAGTCTTTTTATTTTTTGGCCTGACTTTAGAAACTGATAATATCTGGATTGTTTAAGAAGAATTCTTTCTCTGTGGAACTGTTCTGAAGTTTGACAGAAGGAAGTGAGTGAGCTTGTGTGGGTGCAATGTGTGGGTGGTTACTTAAGGCAGTTTGTGTATTTTTATCAATTTTAACTGTACGTTTATTTTAACTAACTAGTCTTTTTGTTTTAAAGTGTCAATTTTCTAAAACAAAATAGTATACATGGGACTATACGCTGAACATAGCAGCACTCACGAGCAGACATAACCTGTGTGTGTTTCATATGTGAAGCGTGTGTGTGTAGATAGACATGTGTGCAGCTCTTTTATAAACTGACCGCACAGCAAACCAGTTTTTTGTGCTGTTATTCAGATCTGTAACAAGGACACTGAATTAACCTCAGTCAGGAAAGGAACAGAAGTGTTACAGCATGAGCTGGAGGAAGCAGTCGTTACAAAACGCGATCTCCAATCCATAAACCGAGCTCAGGCAGACGCCGCTGAGGAGTTCCAACGCAAACTAAAGCAGCAGCAAAGTAAGTCGACTTCAGAATGAATTTCCACAGCCTGCGATCTTAAACGGGAATTGTTCCTGATCGATATTCCGTGTCCAGCAAATTTTAATTTTGCTGAAAAAGGTAAAGGGTCTTATTATTTTTTTTTTGTGTGTGGCTACCTCGCCCGTTGCAGTGATAATAACTTCACTCTGTAATTTTGTTTTGCGAGAAATGGTCTGGGGAGATTGTAAGGTCTGTCTGAAAGATGGACATTTGCAAATTGAAGGAGACTGGAACTTGGAATGTAAAATTGTTCTCAGTTGATGGGGTGGGGGGGCGAGGGCAGCGATTATGTAATAGTGGAATATTACTGTAAAGTTCAGCAAAGTTAAACGTTTATTTATTAGCGTGAAAAGCAGGCTTGCGTTAAATTACTGTGAAAATCCCCTAATCGCCACACTCTGCCTGCTTGGGTACGCTGAGGGAGATTTTAGCTTGGCTAATGCATCTAACCAGCACATCTTTTGGACTGTGGGAGGAAACCAGAGGCCATTCTGCCCACTAACTCTCCAAAAGAGCATCTTACCCAAGCAGCGACCCCTTCCCCAACACCCGATCCCCATAACCCATAACTTGGATTATGGCCAAGACTAAACCCCCCCCCCCAACCCGTGTATCTCTCGACCGGAGCACCCAGAGGAAACCCACGCAGGCCTGGGGAGAATGTGTGCAGGCTCCAGTCACCCAAGGGCAGTATCGAACCCAGATCCGTTCAACAGCCTTCAACTGAACCCCGCTGAGGCAGCAGATTAGCACGGTGGTTAGCACTGCTGCCTCACAGTGCCAAGGGGGCCAGCTTCAATTTCCCAGCTTGGGTCATTGTCTGCATGCTCTCCCCATATCTGCGTGGGTTTCCTCCGGGCGCTCAGGCTTCCTCCCACAGTCCCAAGACGTGCTGGTTAGGTTCGTTGGCCGTGCTAAATTCTCCCTCCGCGTACCCGGACAAGTGCCGGAGTGTGGAATGTCAGTGTAAGCCTACTCGTGACACTAATAAATAAAGTATCCTTGTAAATGGTACAGCTTGGGTAGAGAACTCTATATAAACTAAGTAGTCAGGAGGAGGATTGACACAAGATGCGATTTAACAAGTTCCTGAGGAAAAGACAGGGCAGGGTAGTGATGTGGGGAAGAACTACCAGAGTATGATAGGATTAGGGTTAAAGTTAATGTAAAATAAGACCAATCAGATCAGTCATTATCTTATTGAATGGCGGAGTTGGCTGAATGGCCGATCCTGCTCCTAAGTCCTATGTTCGCTCGTAACTTGGGTCACAAAGAAGTTTAAGAGCCTCTATTTCTGTATTTTTATTGAAATGCACACTTCATGCTTAAGGTGGATGAATTTGTGGTACAAATGGTCATGTTATGATGGTTCACAGTCCTCCAAGTGGGGGGGGAAAATCACCTATTCCAGGTGGGATGTATCCCAGGTTACTCAGGGAA
Organism: Carcharhinus amblyrhynchos; assembly: GCF_965287045.1. Classification (NCBI taxonomy): domain Eukaryota; kingdom Metazoa; phylum Chordata; class Chondrichthyes; order Carcharhiniformes; family Carcharhinidae; genus Carcharhinus; species Carcharhinus amblyrhynchos. Next base: position 6,331,079 of record NC_137342.1, on the reverse strand, counting down.
AGATGAGTGGAAGCTGTAAAGGCTCAAGCCACAATCTTCCAGTTTGCTTTTGGAGCTGACAGAGGACTGGATGGTTCTAAATGTTGCACTCCCTGCTTATCCCTTTTTCAAAAAAACAGAAGGCTAAAGCTGCCAAATACAGTCTAGTCAACTTAACGTCAGGTAGGGAAACATTGGAGACCATAATCTGGGACTAAATTTATATTTGGGCCTTTAACGAATTGGAGTTGAATAGCTGGTTGAAATTTAGACCAAAAAACTTGGCAATTAACCTGTACATTTTCCAGGGCCTTGCTTCTACCAATCAGAACCTGCTTGCCAACCAATCAGCACCTGCTTATTTAGTCGAAATTGCCATTCCTTTTGAGATTTGGTATTTTTGTGAATCTGTCCTGATGAGTGTAAGATGCAAAGTTTCAACATGCCTCTTCTTCAGCAGTGCTGAAATGTTGCCGTTCAGAATGAAGGGGTGGTGCTCCCCAGGGGTCAGTATAATGACCATTTTATTGATTTATATATTAACAGGCGACGGTGCAGAGGGACCTCGGGGTCCTTGTGCATGAGTCGCAAAAATCCAGCCTGCAGGTGCAGCAGGTGGTCAGGAAGGCGAATGGGATGCTGGCCTTCATAGCGAAGGGGATTGAATATAAAAGTAGGGAGGTCTCGCTGCGGCTGTATAGGGCATTGGTGAGGCCGCAGCTGGAGTACTGTGTGCAGTTTTGGGCGCCGCACCTGCACAAAGATATTTTGGCCTTGGAGGGAGTGCAGAGGAGGTTTACTAGGCTGATACCGGAGTTGAGGGGATTGAGCTATGAGGAGAGGCTGAATAAACTAGGCTTGTACTCGCTAGAGTTTAGAAGAATGAGGGGAGATCTCATTGAGACGTATAAGATGATGAATGGGATGGATAGGATAGAGGTGGAAAGACTCTTCCCACTCAAAAAAGACAGTAGGACTAGGGGGCACAGCCTCAAGATAAAGGGGGGGGCGGTTTAGAACGGAGTTGAGGAGGAACTTCTTCACTCAAAGGGTGGTGAATCTCTGGAATTCTCTGCCCGTTGAAGTGGTGGAGGCTGCCTCGCTAAATATTTTTAAGACGCGGGTTGATGGGTTTTTGATAAGAGAGGGGATTAAGGGTTATGGGGAGAGGGCGGGAAAGTGGAACTGAGCCACGACAGATCAGCCATGATCTTATTGAATGGCGGGGCAGGCTCGAAGGGCTGGATGGCCTACTCCTGCTCCTATTTCTTATGTTCTTATGTTCTTATGACCTGGACTTGGGGCGTATGTTGTGGTTCGTACAAACTCTGAACTGTATACAATATGCAGGGGAGTTAACAGACGTCAGGTGGATGTGGACTGAGGAAAGAGTAGGCAGGGTGGTTTATGCGATTTAACGGAGAGATATGAAACAGTACATATTGTCTGAAGCACGAAGAGAAGCAGGGTGAGCTAAAAGGTACATTTTTAAACAGGGCACAAACCTGGGTGTTTGTACACAAATCTTTTAAAGGTGGCGAGGATAAGTTGGGTTGCAAAAGAATGGATGGGATCCCTGGCATTCCCATGGGGAATTGGCCATGCTAAATTCTCCCTAAAGGGGCACCGGAGTGTGGCGACTAGGGGACTTTCACAGTAACTTCATTGCAGTGTTAATGTAAGCCTACTTGTGAAACTAATAAACTTTCTATTGCAACATCTATGTCCTTACCTTGACCACCAGACACCTCCCAGTGTGTTACAGCCAACGTAAGACTTTTTTTTTAAAAGCATAGTCACGGTTACAACATCGGAAATGCTTTCAATTTGTTCATAGCTATAGGTGTATTTTTAAACTGCAGTCACTGCTCTGTGGATGAGTGTGAACACCAGTTTGCACACAGGAAGGCCAATGAGGTTAGAAAGAACTGGTCAACCTTAAATGTCGGTGAGGACCCTGGGGGAAAGTTCCCGGCTCTTCAAGTGGTGGCCTTGGTTCTTCTATGCACACCTCGACTTGCGAACGAGGCCTCCAATTAAATGTTTCGGATATGTGGTCACCACGTGCTGCCAAGTGCAGTGGTCAGTACTATAAAGAGCAAGGCTCTACAAATAGCAATGGGATAAGTGACAATTGTCACATGGTTTTTCAAAGAAACAAAAGCTTGAGGAACAGCCATTTTCTGATTAATTAAAGGACAATATAGCACAGGAAACAGGCCCTTCGGCCCTCCAAGCCTGTGCCACTCATTGGCCCAACTGGACCATTCATTTGTACCCCTCCAATCCCAGTCTGCTCATGTGACTATCCTGGTGAGTCTTAAACGATGCCAGCGTGCCTGCCTCCACCACCCTACTTGGCAGTGCATTCCAGGCCCCCACCACCCTCTGGGGAAGAAAGTTGTCCCTCTGATACCTGAGTTATATCTCGCCCCTCTCACTTTGAGCTCGTGACTGTGTTCTGCGTGGTAATCCACCTGCCTTTCTGCAAACTTAACATCTTGTGAAAGTGATGAGCAGAACGAAAAATCTGATCCATCAAGCCGAACTCCCAGCGTCACGGTGACTGACACAGGATTGGAGACCACCCTAACCTCCAGAGGTTCCAAGGCTCAACGATGAGGTTTGGTTAGTACTCAGCTGAGCTCAAAAGGCCAAAGGCAATCTGAGAGGTGTATAAAATAATTTGATAAGTTTTATGCTTGGAGAATCTATCACCAGTGGTGGAACAAGGAGTGCCAATCAGTGGCAGACAGTGAATCCGTTGAAATTTTCCAAATCAAGCCCGATTTAGATTTTTTTTGGTGAGGAAGAGAGTTGAAAGATACAGAACAAGAGGGGGATCAAAATCCTCAACTCCCTTTCTAACAGCACTGAGGGTGTACCTGCATTAGTCACTACAAAGCTGGCTCAACACCAGCTTCTCGAGAGCAATTAGTGATGCGTAAAGCCTCACATCCCAACAACAAATACATTGTTTAAAAAAAAACTACAGCTCCAGTGTGGATGAGACCTGATTTGAGTATAATGGCAGAATATTACAAAATAGCTGGCTGGCCTACATTCCCTAGCAGCAGGCCCACCTTCTCAACCTTACCCCTCACCTGAGGTGTGATGATTCATAAGAACGTAAGAAATAGGAGCAGGAGTCGGCCATCCAGCCCTCCGAGCCTGCCCCGCCATTCAATAAGATCATGGCTGATCTGAAGTGGATCAGTTCCGCTTTCTCCCCATAACCCTTAATTCCCCTGTCTGTCAGAAACCTATCTACCCGTGACTTAAATATATTCAGCGAGGCAGCCTCCACCACTTCAACGGGCAGAGAATTCCAGAGATTCACCACCCTTTGAGTGAAGAAGTTCCTCCTCAACTCCGATCCAAACTGCACCCTCCCCGCCACCTTATCTTGAGGCTGTGCCCTCTAGTCCTACTGTCCTGTCTAAGCAGGAAGAATCTCTCTACCTCTACCCAATCCATCCCTTTCATTATCTTACACGTCTCTATGAGATCCCCCCTCACCCTTCTAAAACTCCAACGAGTACAGACCCAGTCTATTTAGTCTCTCTTCATAGTCCAACCCCCTCATCTCCAGTATCAGCCTAGTGAACCTCCTCTGCACTCCCTCCAAGGCCAAAATATCCTTGCGCAAGTGCGGCGACGAAAACTGCACACAGCACTCCAGCTGCGGTCTCACCAGTACCCTGTACAGTTGCAACAAGACCTCTCTGCTTTTATATTCTATCCCCCTCGCTATGAAGGCCAGCATCCCATTTGCCTTCCTGATCACCTGCTGCACCTACAGACTGGGTTTTTGCGACTCGTGCACAAGGACCCCCAGGTCCCTCTGCACCGTAGCATGCTGCAGCTTTTCGCCCTTTTTTTTAAATAGTAATCCCTCCTACTGGTTAAATCACAACCAGTCAGCTCTCCCGCTCAAAGGGAGTAAAAGTCTATGGCCCTTGAGGACTATGGTGACTTTATCTTAATAAGAGAACAGTGTATACAGTACTGCACCATTTATCAATGTGATATAGAGATACTAAAGAAGGGTCAAAGAGATTATCAAGAGTGACACCAGAACCGTGAAGAGATTAAACATGCTGAGGCCTCCTTTTTCTCTAGAAAAAGGAAGTCTGTGGGTGTCCCGTTGCAGATATTTAAGATTACGAAAGGGTTTGATAGGATGGACAGAAAGAGATGTTTTCATTTTGACTGAGTGTCCTGTTTGTGCAAGATGGCCGCTGATATCTGTCTATGTTGCGCACTTGGCCGCGATGCGTTGAATCCAACGTCATCATTTGAAGGGGAGGGGGAGCTGGGCGGAAGCTGTCCACCCAGTTTGAGTCCCAGAGCGAGCGGACAATTGGGGCGAGACCTTCTCAAAGTTTCTGGGGATGGGGTGAGGGGGATGTTTCTGACGATCGGTGCAATTATTTGGTTTTCGGGGCCTGAGCTTGTATCTCCCGGCACGGTGCATCAGGGAGGGCAAATGGTGCAGTCGGGACTCCATTGCACACTGTCTCTTCCACGTCACTGATCTGCTATGACCAGATCAGTTATTGGAAGAAAGGTGCCCCCCTCCCCGCCGCCTAAAAAAAAAAGACAGGGGGTTTGTGGGGGAGAATGCAAGACAGATATTAAAATGGGCTAAAGAAGATGCAGTCCTAAAGTCAGTGATGCCCTGCTGCGCATTGCCCCTGATAAAGACAGTAGCCACACAGACACCTGCGCACGCACACTGTTGGCAGGAAATGCAGCTTCCCACTAAAAGGTGAGTCAGAAGTCAGCCACCACAAGTATACGATAATCACTAACAAATTCAAGAAGGGGTGCAGCGAGAATGTGCAACCTAACACATGGCTTGCTTGAGGAAAATAGCAAGATACCTCTCTTTTTTTTTAAGGATAAGTCGGTTTAATATTGTGGCACAGTGGTTAGCACTGTTGCCTCATAGCGCCAGGAGCCCAGGTTCGATTCCGGCTTGAGTGACTCTTGTGTGTGGAGTTTGCACATTCTCTCCGTGTCTGCGTGGGTTTCCTCTGGGTGTTCCGGTTTCCTCCCACAGTCCAAAAGACATGGTGGTTAGGTGCTCAATTCTCCCTCGGTGTATCTGAACAGGCGCCGGAGTGTGGCAACTAGGGGATTTTCACAGTAACTTCATTGCAGAGTTAATGTAAACCTACTTGTGACTGGTAAATAAACTTTAAATGAGAGAAAGCACCATAAGAATCCACTGATCAAATGAAGTGATGTAGGGTGGGAGGAGGCTTTCATAGTGAATCAACGCTGGTATTTATCAAAGGGTCTGTTTTGTTATGTCAACCAATAGCCATATAATTAGGATTCGGGGTAAGGCAAACATAAGAAATAGGAGCAGGAGTAGGCCATCTAGCCCTTCGAGCCTGCCCCACCATTCAATAAGATCATGGCTGACCTGAAGTGGATCAGTTCCACCAGACACAGGAGTAATTCCTATTTGACCTACTTGGTGATTGAATCAAGTCCAGAAAGGCCACTTTGACTATAGGTGTATTGCTTGATATTGTGCCCACCTTTCTATAAAATGTGATTCCTTCTCCAGCCGAGAGTTCAGAGAATCATAGAATCCCTACAGTGCAGAAGGAGGCCGTTCGGCCCATCAAGTCTGCACCGACCACAACCTCACCCAGGCCCTACCCCCATAACCCCACATATTTACCCTACTAGTCCCCCTGATATTAAGGGGCAATTTAGCACGGCCAATCAACCTAACCGGCACATCTTTGGACTGTCGGAGGAAACCCACGCAGAGAACGTGTGGACTCCACACAGACAGTGACCCAAGGCCGGGAATCGAACCCGGGTCCCTGGCGTTGTGAGTCAGCAGTGCTAACCACTGTGTTACCCAACTCTCCACAACTCCAACTCTCTCTCTCTCGCTCTCTGCTGAAGGTCCACTTCCGGCCCACACCCACAAAACCTGTAACCCAGCTGGAATGATCATGTTTTGCAAATTGCGCCATCACCAGATGGGTCAGAAGCAGCACCCACCCCCCCCGACCTCGCTCACATCCTGTCTGCCCCACTACCCCTCCACCCACTAGAATATTTGATACCACTGGGTGATCAAACCTATATAGAAGGCACATTCCAGCAAAATGTTGTATTCTATTCCCGCATTATATTTACTTAATGTATATTACAGGATGTGATACAGTCTCATGCGTCTACTGTCTCTCTTGTATTTTTCATTCATTCATTCATTTGATATGGACGTTGCTGACAAAAGTCAGCATTTCATCTCCTCTAACCATCCTTGAGAAAGAGGTGGTGAGCTACCTTCTAGAGCCACTGCAGTCTAAGTGATGTGGGTACACCCACAGTGCTGTTAGCGAGGAAATTCCAGGATTTCTGACCCAGTGAAGGAACAGTGATATGTGCCCAGGTTGGCATGGTGTGCCACTTGGGGAACTTTTAAGATAGTGATGTTTCTGAGTGACTACTGCCTTTTGTCTTTTGAGATGGTGGGGGCACTATTGAAAGCACCTTGGCAAATTGCTACTGTGCATCTTATAGAGGGTGGACCGATTAGATAATGACGGTGGTGGATCAACATGTGATGTATGTTGTACTGAAGCTTCTTGGGCAAAGCTCTAAAACCGCAGCGAACGCCATCAATGACGTGAGATTTATTGGTATCAAATTGGCAAATTGTGGTCCCCGTCTTTTTTTTAAAAAAAAAGCTCTGCCTTTTTAACCTCAAAGCTAAAAGGACATGAGCTGGCAATATTCAAGTGTGTGGGAAGGTTATACAAAGCCGCAGGGTCATTATCAAGCAATACACCAAAAGTCAAAGTGGCCTTTCTGGACTTGACCAAAGTAGGTCAAATAGGAATTACTCCTGTGTCTGCCTTACCCAGAATCTTTAATCCTCAAAACATGCTGCGAATAAATAACCTGTACCAAGCCTTTTGCATTTGACTTGTTGAGTGGAACGTTAGTGAAGTAATGCACGGCTGTTTTCTCCATGCCTGCAATGACTCTGAATCACACATACCTCCAAGTCATCTTGCCACTGGGTGTGGCAGTGTTGCGGTTAAAGTCACTGGTTTGTAACCTAAAGGTCACGAGCTCAATTGTGATCGTTGCCATGATCATAGTGGTGGGGCAAGGCAGTAGGATCTAGCCCTGCTTTTTAACTTGGGAGAGGAGAAATGAGCGAGATAGTATCAGCGTTTTAAACCCAACACTAACAATCCTTTATTAGAGGGGGGTTGCCAACTTGAGGATGTGCATTTTCACTACAGGGAGGATGTGGAAGCTATTGAGAGGGTGCAGAGGAGATTTACAAGGCATGCCCCCCAATCCAGGCAACATCCTTATGAAAATAGGTTGAGGGAGTGAGGTCTCTTCTCCCTGGAGAGATGAAGGTTGAGAGATGACCTGATAGAGGTTTATAAGATGTTGAGAGGTGTAGATAGGGTGGATTCTCGGAGGCTATTTCCCAGGTCTGAAATGGTCGCTACGAGAGGACACAGGTTTAAGGTGCTGGGGAGCAGGTACAGAGGAGATGTCAGGGGTAAGTTTTTCACTCAGAGGGTGGTGAGTGAGTGGAATTGGTTGCCATTGGTGGTGGTAGAGGCGAACTGGTTGGGGTCTTTTAAGATGAGTACATAGAATTTAATGAGATTGAGGGTTATAGATAGGCCTGGTACGTGTGGATATGATCGGCGCAACTTATGGGCTGTAGGGCCTGTTTGTGCTGTAGTGTTCTATGTTCTGTCATATGGGCGGCACGGTAGCACAGTGGGTTAGCACTGCTGCTTCACAGCTCCAGGGGCCTGGGTTCGATTCTCGGCTCGGGTCACTGTCTGTGCGGAGTTTGCACATCCTCCTCGTGTCTGCGTCGGTTTCCTCCCACAGTCCAAAGATGTGTGGGTTAGGTTGATTTGGCCATGCTTAAAAAAAAAAAATTGCCCCATAGAGTCCTGAGGTGCGTAAATTAGAGGGATTAGTGGATAAAGTATGTAGGAATTTGGGGGTATGACCTGGGTGGGATTGTGGTCGGTGCAGACTCGATGGGCTGAAGGGCCTCTTTCTGCACTGTAGGGTTCTATGTCCTCGGCTCTCTTCCCTTAATCCCACACATTTACCCTTCCTATCCCCTGACACGGGTCAATTCAGCATGGCCAATCAACCAAATACGCACATCTTTGGAGTGTGGGAGAAAACCCATGCAGACACTGGGAGAATGTGCAGACTTTGCACAGAGGGTGATCCAAGCTGGGAATTGAACCCAGGTCCCTGGCATTGTGGAGCAGCAGTGCTAACCACTGTTCCACCATCCTCGTATCTCATGGCATCCCTCTTGTCATGGTCCATCGCCCAGGCTCCTCCACACCAATTGAAAAGTGAATACACTTTTTTGTTGCCTGATTTTAGATTTAATTTTAACTGTTAGCCAAATAGCCTTTCCTCCATCTCCATATTACTAAATAAATGCAAAAAAGCACTCTTTTTTATTAATGCCTGTGGGTTTTTTTTTTCTCTTGGCATGTGTTGTTTACAGCAGAGTTTTAGAAAATTAAATTCTATTATTGAGGAGTAGACAAACTTACCTTCAAACCAATCCAGTTCTGAGTCTTTGATGTACTCATTCATAATCTAGGAATTATTCTGATTTTGAGGAACCATTCATGTTTAAACAAAAGTCTCAACACCCTGTGATTAACTGATAGAACAATGGCACAAGATTTCATGTTTTTTCAATAAAATCATTATTGTACATAAAGGAGTTAAAGCAAGTCCTATTAACTTAACACTATAGTTTATAATTACTTAAGCTATAAACTCAATTTATTTCCCCTGAGATTTCCCTTGTCTGTCAATCTTGAAGGTTTATTCACTTCTGTAGGGACCAATGCGAGGCCATGCTACAGCCCTCCAGAATTGCCCAGCTAATCTAAGAACATAAGAAATAGGAGCAGGAGTAGGCCATCTAGCCCTTCGAGCCTGCCCCGCCATTCAATAAGATCATGGCTGATCTGAAGTGGATCAGTTCCACTTTCTCGCTTTCTCCCCACAACCCTTAATTCCCTTGTCTATCAGAAACCTATCAACCCGTAACTTAAATATATTTAGCGAGGTAGCCTCCACCACTTCAACCGGCGGAGAATTCCAGAGATTCACCACCCTTTGAGTGAAGAAGTTCCTCCTCAACTCCGTTCTAAACTGCTCCCCCCTTATCTTGAGGCTGTGCCCTCTAGTCCTGCTGTCCTTTCTGAGTGGGAAGAATCTCTCTACCTCTACCCTATCCATCCCCTTCATTATCTTATACGTCTCTATAAGATCCCCCCTCGTCCTTCTAAACTCCAACGAGTACAGACCCAGTCTATTTAGCCTCTCTTCATAGTCCAACCCCCTCATCTCCAGTATCAGCCTAGTGAACCTCCTCCATTCTCCATGATTCAAGATTTTATGGGAATCCTTTTTATCAGCTTTTTGGCTAAAAACAACCCTCCCACTTTTCTTTACAGATTGTGGATGCCTCTGTCTCTTGTTCTGATTACTGACAGATAACCAATTGCCTTCTCATGGCTTAGAATTTTATTCTGCTGCTGCTTTCTGCCACAAGGTTCTGTGAGGACCACTGTAGATTTTTTTCTTCTAGTTTCTAACTAGGCAAATCTTTCAACTGCGTTTTCCTTCATGAAATCCAAACTGAGACTGAGCCCCACTACCTGCCAGATGGTGAACAATGTTTGCTGCTTAACAGTATAGCATTTGTCTCCTTTTTAGCTCTTGAAACCCATTTGAGATGCAGTCTACATCAAACCGTAATTGTGGATGGCCTGCTTTCTGGGCAAACACCCAGATAAATAGAAGACCTGTTGCAACTCCCACAGCCTAGCTCTGAGACGATGTGCTCTGGGATGTCCTCAAACAGAAATCTAAACACTTTGAGTCAGATCGCAATTTAGAAACTATGAGCAGCAGTAGGCCTACTGCACCAGTCAGTAAGATCATGGCTGATTCTCTATCCCAATGCTATGCTCCGAATTTCTCCCCATACCTTGTGCCTACATTCCACTGTAATGTAAAGGTGCTAAGGAGAGTAAGGTTAATGTGGGACTGAAATAGTATTACCCTTTCTATGGTGTATACAGTCACATTGTAACAGACCTTTGAACAATCTATAAACAGAACTTTTGAGTCAGCAGCTAGCCTGCATGGTGGGGCAGCACCGTGTGTGATCATACCTTAGAACTCAAAATAATCAAAAGACTACCAATAAAGGGGTCATGTTCAAACATGCAATCTTCATGATCTCATTAATGAGCCACCGCTGCAGTGAGGTGCCACATTAAAGAACCTATCTTATGATGCACTGTTTTACCTTCAATATTACTCTTTGATTCATATGCATGATCCTTATGGTTGATGGACATGATTGCCTCTTCCGTAGACCCCCTGGTGTGCACAGCTGCGTACGTCATGAATACTGTTCAGAGGGTCACATCTGGTGATGATCTAATCCAGCTATACAATGTCTCCAGGACATCTTTTTGGCATTGTTTGTTCTTTGTGACAGTGTTAGTTACAGCAGCAAAACTCCAGCCACCTCTCTGTTTTTGTTCATCGTTCCCAGGCCATGACATTTGAGGCAGGAAGGCCGTGCTTCATGGTCCAAGCCTAATCTTGCATTGAAATCCCCAGTAGGTAAAGATATTTTGACTTGGGGATTCAGCTGATGGCAGTGTCAAGTGTTCCATAGAATCTTTATAGTGGAGCATGACATTCAAACATAGATACTTTGAGGTGAACTGGCCTGTTTGTGTTGAGAGACAAATGGGGGAAAGCTCATTCTGAGCCATTTAGATGGGGGCTTCTATCAATGCGAGTAGCAAGTTCCTGTGATAGTGATCACTTGCCCCATGTGTACCCTGGTATTTATGCGGCTGATACTATTGGATCTGAAGCTGAAATGTGACTCCCAGGATGTTGATGCGGACAGCAATGGCAATCCCACTGACTGTCACGAGGAGGTGGTCATTGTGTTGCGCGGATGTTGTTTTCCACTTATCAGCCCGAGCTTAAGTGTTGTCCCGGTCTTGCTGCGTATGGGCACTGACTGCCTCCGTGTCTGAGGGGTTAAGGATGGAATGGAACTTTGGAATAATCAGTAAACATCTCCATTTCTGATCTTGGCAATCAGATTCCTGATTCCCAGTGACTTCAACCTGACAAGGCTGCTCCCTTTTCTATAGACACAACCTTTACAGAATGAAAATGTTTAAAACCGGTAATGAAAATGCTAGTGCACGGTGTCTGTAAAGAAAAAACATGTGTGTCGACATACTTGGCAGTTGTCTGATTTCAAAGATTACAAAGTCTGATGAGAAATGGCTGTCTTATCCAGTGGAGGCCACTATGTGATATATTTCTGCACAAGACATTATCGTTTTTAATCAGTAAACGGGTTGTGGGATATAGCGGGAAAGTGGAGTTGAGAATTATCAGATCAGATCAGTCACTATCTCATGGGCAGCCTCAATGGTTGGTTGAATGGCCACTTCTGCTCCTGTATCTGATTGTCTTCAGTTCTGTTTTTTGTTTGTCTCTCTTTGGAGAAGTGAGTTGTTTTTCATAGTTCTAGATTACCTAATTTACAAGAGAGGAAACCAGAGAAGGTTAACCAGAGAGAGACTATAGCTTTGCTAAGTGAAGGCAGCGATGTATGATGGTCACCATCCGCTGTTATGTGAACCTGGCTTTCCCCCTCAGTGTGAATATTGGACCCTTCTCTCCCTATCCCTTGGAACATAAGAACAAGGAGTAGGCCATCTAGCCCCTCGAGCCTGCCCCGCTATTCAATAAGATCATGGCTGATCTGAAGTGGATCAGTTCCACTTGCCTACTTTCTCCCCATAACCCTTAATTCCCCTGTCTATCAGAAACCTATCTACCCGTGACTTAAATATATTTAGCGAGGCAGCCTCCACCACTTCAACGGGCAGAGAATTCCAGAGATTCACCACCCTTTGAGTGAAGAAGTTCCTCCTCAACTCTGATCTAAACCACCCCCCCTTATCTTGAGGCTGTGCCCTCTAGTCCTACTGTCCTTTCTGAGCAGGAAGAATCTCTCTACCTCTACCCTATCCATCCCTTTCATTATCTTATACGTCTCTATAAGATCCCCCCTCATCCTTCTAAACTTCTAAAGTTTTGAGAGGCAAAGCTTTCAAAGAGAATTTGGATAATTATTTGAACGTGAATCTTCAGAGCTGTGGGGACCAGGTGAGAGGATGGAGGAGGCTGCTGAGTTATTCTTGCAGAGAGTAATCACCAACCCGATGGATTTAATGACCTCCTCTTCCCTCCTCATCATTCTTTTGATTCCAAGGCTTTTCACAGTGTCAGTGTCGAAGAAGCTTCAAAAGTCTGGAGATATCTGAACCGTGCTTCAGCTAGTGACTGGCTTAGCATCTGTTTTCCAAATGTATTGCCCTCAGGAATTCTACTTGAGAACTCATATTGCTGTCTAATTATTGAACTAAAATTTGAGGTTTGCTTGTCTGAGGTAATGGAGCCTTTTACTGGATTGTCAACCTAGAGGCCAACAGTTAAAATCGCACCGTGGTAAAACGTGAGCTTGAATTCAACAGAATCAGATCGTTTGTGACTCAGTACCGGGGAGGGGGGAGCCCCCCCTGCCCCCAAAATTACCTTTTTTTGATAGGGGAACCAGTTGGATTTCTAAAAACACCCAAGAAAGCTACAGTCCCCCAGCTGGTTTGGACCTATTTTCTCTCAATGATGGGCGGCACTGTGATTTAGCACTGCTGCCTCTCAGCGCCAGGGACCTGGGTTCAATTCCCAGCTCGGGTCGCTGTCTGTGCGGAGCCTGCACGTTCTCCCCGTGTCTGCGTGGGTTTCCTCCGACTGCTCCGGTTTCTTCCCACAGTCCGAAGAGATGTGCGGGATAGATGGATTGGCCGTGCTGAATTCCCGCTTACTGCTAGGGTAAATGTATGAGGATGGGGCCTGGGTGGGATTGTGGTCGGTGCAGACTCGATGGGCTGAATGGCCTCCTTCTGTACTGTAGGATTCTGTGATACATCCAGGGGACATCACCTCAAAATGAGAGCGTGGCTTTTTGAGGATGATGTCAATGCATTTCTTCACTCGGTGCAGTGGAAATATGGAATTCTCTATCCCAAAGAGCTGTCGAGGTTTGCGGTCAACTGTAATAACTGAATTTCAGAGCATTTAAGAGTGTTTTTATTCTTTCATGGGATGCGGACATTGCTGCTAAGACCAGCATTTATTGTTCATCCCAATTTTCCCATGAGGTAGTGATGGTGAGCAGCGCTGCAGTCCAGGGGGTGTAGGTACACCCACAGTGCTGTTAGGAAGGGAATTCCAGTCTTTGACTCTGCGCCAGTGAAGGAGCGGTGCTATATTCCCAAGTCAGGATGGTGAGTGGCTCGGAGGCGAGCTTGCAGGTGGGTGCTGCTCCCGCATGCCTGCTGCCCTCGGCAGAGGTCACAGGTTTGGGAGGCTTGGTGATGTGCTGGAATTGGAAAATTGAGATGCGAATCGGCCATGATCTAATGAATGAGCATTCACGGTCTTGAGGCGCTGATTGGGCCAATGTTGCAACGCGGCTGCATCTTAATAAATAGCAAGCTATTCAATAGTTACCGTAACTAGGGTGAGCAGTGTTTAAAGCTGTTGAAAGTGAAAATAAATGGGCAAGGGAAAGCTTACAGCACGAGTCTCTGACCTGCCGTCTCCCTATTTCTACCTGGGTGGCACAATGGTTGGCTCTGCTGCCAGGGACCCGAGTTCGATTCCCCACTTGGGTCTCTGTCTGTGGGGAGTTTGCACATTCTCCCCGTGCCTGCGTGAGTTTCTCTAGTGCGGAGGTCTCCCCCCCTGAATCGGAAAGGCATGCTGCTTAGGGGCCATGCTAAGTTCTCCCTCTGTGTGTACCCAAACACTGGAGACTGGTGACTAGGGGATTTTCGTAGTAACTTTACGTTAACTGCACGTTAAACTTTACCAAGAATTGTAAAGTGTTGCAAATTTCCAGCGTGACAGATACAGTGCTGGGAAAGGTTTACATTGGAGGAGGCATTAGAGTCTTGTACGGTGGAAAGATTGAGCTGGTCACACAGCCACCTAAGATCTCTAAGAATTTGTTTAGAATTGACTCTTCTGATATATAGAAGGTTGCTTTGTCTTTGTATTTTCAAAACATTTGTTTCATTTTGAGCCTGTTTATGTGCATAAATTACCAGCATAACACTGTCATCAGTACTGGTTCCAAAACACAGTTGGTTCAAGATGGAAAAATAACAAAGGCATAAACTCGTGCCATCACAGTCTTCAGTCTGAAAATGAGTAATAATTCGGTTTTCTTTCTTCCGCGTATGGAAATTTCAGTACCGTTTCTTAGAATGTGGTTTAATCCAGCTCATAGAGCATTTACTCTGTTAAATCTCAAAGCTGGCAAATGAAGTCTGCCTGCGGTTTAAAAAGTTGAACATGCATTGTTTCCAAACAGTTTGAATAGTCAACAAGTGGATAGAGCCGTGAAGAAGGCTTATAGTGTGTTAGCGTTTACTATTAACAGGGGGTTTGAGTTTGAGAGCTGTGGGGTTATGCTACAACTATACCGGACCTTGGTGAGACCACATTTGGAATATGGTGTGCAGTTCTGGTCACCTCACTATAAGGAGGATGTGGAAGTATTGGAGAGAGGAGATTTACCAGGATGCTGCCTGGTTTGGAGGGTAGGCCTTATGAGGAAAGGTTGAGGGAGCTGGGGCTTTTCTCTTTAGAGCAGAGGAGGATGAGAAGCGATTTAATAGAAGGGGACAGATAGAGTGGATGTGCAGAGACTATTTCCTTGGGTTGATGTAGCTGTTACTAGGGGCCTAACTATAAAGTTCATGGTGGAGATATAGAAGGGATGTCCAAGGTGGTAGAGTCTTCACTCAGGCAGTGATTGGGATGTGGAATAGACTGCCTGCTTTTGGACACTTTAGGAACTTTCAAGGCACATGGAGCACACCAGAGTGATAGGGAGTGGGGATAGCTTGATCTTGGGTTCGGACATAGCTCGGCGCAACATCGAGGGCCTGTACTGTTCTGTGTTGAGGCTAATTCCACCCAACTGGGAAACAAAAACCCTTTAGCTTCTGTGTCTGAGGAATTTAAGACTATCCTTTTATAATGTCACTCAATAAAAATGTTCTTGGAAACCAGTGAGTTGTACAAATCTCACATTTTATCATCCAGATTTTATAGCCATGATCTCATTGGAGTGCTAATGTTTTGTACATCATGTATAATTGAAGTATGCTGGTCTCAAATAAGAAACCGGGAGATCACTTTCAAGCTCATAGCTTCTTGCATTATAACTGATCCGTGCCCTGATTTGTAGATTACGTTTGTTTTCTATTTTTTTTCCCTTTTTGTACAAGCCCCTCCCAAAAATGTAGAAACTCTGTCTCTAGTTCAAAATCCATGCTGGTAGTCAAAGAAGATTATCTCTCGTTTTGAACACAAAACTTTGATGTAACTCAAAAAAATTGCAGTAATGTAGCAGCCAGCTAGGTGGCACGGTAGCACGGTGGTTGGCACTTCCTGGCTTGAGTCACTGTCTGTCTGTGTGGAGTCTGCACATTCTCCCCGTGTCTGCGTGGATTTCCTCCGGTTGCCTCCCACGGCCTGAAAGGTGTTCCGGTTAGGCGCCTTGGCTAAATTCTCCCTCAGTGTACCTGAACAGGTGCCGGAGTGTGGTGACTAGGGGATTTTCACAGTAACTTCGTTGCAGTGTTAATGTCAACCTATTTCCACCACTAACTTTAAACCTTTCGTGATCCCTCAGTGTTCTGAAGAGCTTTATAATCAAGAAATGCTTTTTGAAGTATTGTTGTAATGTCGGAAACATCGTAGCTGTTTTGCACCCAGCAAACACCATGAATGGCAATGTGATAAAGGCCAAATAATCTGCTTTTTAATGATGTTGATTTGAGGGATCAATATTAGCCAGAAAACCAGGGAGAATTCCCCTCTTTTTTTCAAATAAGTAACACCTCTCGTCCACTGGAGAGGACAGACCGAGCACTGGTTGTGTCTCACATGAAGGGTAGCATCTGCAACAGTGCTGCATTCCGTCCGTACTACAACTCAGAACCCCTACGTTTGCAGAAGGAGGCCATTTGCGTATTACGCCTGTGCCAACAACAATCCAACTTCATCCCGTAACCCCACGTATTTACCCTACTAATTGACCCTAGCGTCACTGGGATTAGCAGGGTAAATGTGTGGCGTTACAGGAATAGGGCCTGCGTGGGATTGTGGTCAGTACAGACTCAATGGGCTGAAAGGCCTCTTTCTGCACTGTGGGGATTCTGTGACACTTGACGGTCAATTTAACATGACCAATCAAGCTAACCCACACATCTGTTGGGGGGAAACCGGAGCACCCGGAGGAAACCCACGCAGACACGAGAACGTGCAGACTCCACACAGACAGTGACCCAAGACCGGAATGGAATCTGGGTCCCTGGCGCTAAGCACTATGCCACCATGCTGCCTTGTGAAGTCAACATGGATGTTGATGCTCCAATCAGTGGGGAAGTTGAACTTTTCAATCTGTTGACTCGAAGTGAGCGTCCTACAGTGTGAACTCTGACACTACCCCATTCATAGCTTTGGCTGATATTGATTTGGATCACTGTCTACCCTGGTGAGGGAGAGAGCACAGTTCAACAATGATGTCCTCAGAGTCCCTCGTTTTCCAGGACGTAATGTACCCTGTTGAGGTCAGTGATCCAATCCTTGTAGTGTTTTGTCCTTTTCCCTTTACAATGCAAAACACATGCCCTGGCTGAAAATGAAGGGACATTAAAAAAAAATCACATTCAAACAGTGTGCATTTACACGGTGACTTTGACAGAGAAGGGAGTCCCCAGGGTTCTTCACAGAAGAGCATTCGGGCAAGTAATCTGCACAAAGCGTGAAGTATGCTGAAAAGCTTGGTCAAAGAAGTGCAAAAGGATACATTACGTTGCCTGAAGCCGCTCACTTGCTCACTGTGGACCCATTCCTCATCAGTCAAGTTTGTGGAGGGAGTGTAGAACCATAGCAAGGAGGCCATTCGGTCTGTCTTGTCAATGCTAGCCCGAGGACAGCCATAACGGAAAGAGAAGCAATGAAATAATTCATTTGAGATGGATTTTTAGAATCTAGAATGGTTGGGGGTGGGGGAACGAGTGGACACAATTTTAATTAAAATGGAATGGGCCAAACAGACTTCTACCAAACGGAGCTAAGGGAAGCACTCCAGGTGCACGAACTCATGAACACTCAAACTACAAACCCAATGATAAACCTGCTCACACTGAACTCTAAATACAGCCGAGTATTTGTGAATGTCAATGATTTTTGTTTTGGCGGGGGGAGGTATTTAAACTCTCTCAACCATTGTACCGTACCATTAGAGCAATGTGGCTGTTAATTGTCATTCCTGCGATGATGCCTGCATGTGCGTGTTTTGGTAATGACCGTTTGTACATGTGTCTTTTTTCATAGTAACCATTCAATCACTGAGAAAGGAACTCTTCCAGCGAGAACTGTGTGGACTGCAATCCCAGGTAACGTCCAATTCTTTCTACGTTTGTGTGATGGGGGGGCGTTTAGCAGGATAACTATGCAGGGTTACGGAGTTGTATACTTGTAGGAAGTACAAGCTGTCTTATAACACAAGATGGGGCGACAGCAATGACACTCTATTGCAGTGAGTGGCTTCTAGTTTGATTTTAATAGGCCCTAAGCTCTTGGTAGCAACTGGGATGTTCAAACAAAGATCTAAACATTTTGGAATAAGTATTCTGTCAGCTAGGATGTCAATCCAGTTTCGAACATGTTTTTCAATCATACTTTTGCTTAATCTTAAACACAGAGGAAGAAACGATGTTTTTACAACTGCTTTTGTTTTTTTTTTGTACGCGCTTGACCTGGGATTGTACAGTGCTACTAAAATCACCCTGCTCGTTGAGGATGTCCACTGCAAACGGCCATCAGGCTCCGTCAGTTGCAGTTTTGATAGTGGAGAAATTATTTCAATTAAAAATATAAAGTTAGTCACCGTTGGCCAGGTATGGCTACCCAAAGACTGACTTCACTTTGTTTTTGTAGGATCACAGAATCTCTGCAGTGGAAAAGGAGGCCATTCGGCCCATTGTGACTGCACAGACAACAATCCCATCCTTTCCCTGTAACTCCACATATTTACCCTGCTAAGCCCCCTTAGACTAAGGAGAAATTTAGCATGGCCAATCGACCTAACATACACGTCTTTGGATTGTAATGTGGAAATGCTGGTATTGGGACTAGGGTGGGCACGATAAGAAGTCTCACCGCACCAGGTCAAAGCCCAACAGGTTTATTTGGAGTCACGAGCTTTCAGAGCGCTGTTCCTTCGTCAGGTGAGTGGAGAGGCTGGTTCACAAACACGGCATATGTAGACATAGTTGCAAGATAATGATTTGAATCTTTGTAGTGTGAGGGGAAACTGGAGCACCTAGTGGAAACCCACACAGACACGGGGAGAACATGCAGACTCCACACAGACTATCACCTGAGCAACCCGTTTTACCAGCACTTTTCCTTTTGACGAAGCAATTACCATAGGGGGACTGTTGAACCATAGGGGATACTAGTCTGAAAATTGGGCTGTGTAATCAGCTCCCAAAACGGGAGCCAGTAAGCATTGGCATGTTTGCAGAAGTGCGTTACTGCCATATTGGCAATGGAGAAACAAGAGGGCCCTTAGCCTATGCCCAAAGCAGATGTCCCTCCCTTTGCATATACATATCTTCTGCTTTCAATCCCTGCTTCTGTGATGATTGTTGAGTGATCCTAATCTTTAGACCAATTCTAAAGATTTCCAATGGTAGAAAAGGAAAAGGTGAGGTTACTTACTGTTTATACTCAGATTGCTTTAACCTACTGTTTCCTGCAACTGTCCCTGTCCCATTCTCATCCCAATTACAAATGTTGTTTCAAATATTATCAGTTGTTGAACGCTGGGAATGAACTAACAAAAGGTTAGCTACATTAAACCTGAACCTCTTCATAAACTTATTGACTGGAAAGTGCCGGAGACTCATTTTCCAACGCGTTCACTTGTGATCTATCTGAATTTTGCTCCCTCCATCCATTCCTGTTGAGTTTTGTCATCTTCCTGCTCCAAGTACGTTCAGTAAGAAGTCTCTCAACATCAGGTTAAAGTCCAACCAGTTTATTTGATAGTAATTACTGGTTGGACTTTAACCTGGTGTTGTGAGACTTCTTACTGTGTTTACCCCAGTCCAACACCGGCATCTCTGCATCCCAAATATGTTCACTAGCTCCAGAGGAAAACCAATTTCTATTCTCTTTTTTCAAAAGGCAGTTTCTGCAGACTGGCCGCTCCCAGTTGTGACATCAATCCAAAGTCTTGCCATTGCCCAAACTAATAAAATGGTGACCATCAGATTATGTCAAGTTAACTCAGTATTAACAATGTTCCGATTAAGATGCTCAGAAGAGCTGATGAAGTGGTCCATTGTTGAGATGCTGTCCCTTTTACGTGTGTGTGTGTGTGTGTGTGTGTGTGTGTGTGTGTGTGCCAGTCCAAGTCAAAGTAAATCCAGAGCCTCAGAGAACACACCAGCAGCTTCTAATCCTCCCACTGCAGCTCCAAGAGCACAGTCAAGAGAGACATGCATATTTTTCGACCTTGGTTCCCTACTCCCCCTGGCCCTCTGCGTTCAGTCTCTGTGTCAGCTCCAATATCCCCACGTCCACAACTAAGTTGGTATCTGCAGTTACCCGACGGCTTAAGAGCAATAAGGGAGGAAGTGTGCAAGAATGCAGAGCGGAAAAGCATGTGTTATGGGCAGAGTCCAGGATGACCATAAAAAGTGGGACCCGTTGACAGAAAGACAAGAACAGAGAGAGAATAAATATTAATTTATGACCTTTCTCATTAGAGGTCATCTAGTCTTTTAAAAAAGAAAACAGGGTACCACCAATGGGAAAAGAAATATTAACGCTACTGCCCTAGGAAGGGTTAGGAAGATAAATGAGGAAGAAAAAAATCTTGGGTGGAATTCTCTGACCATTCACACCGGTGGGATTCTCCAGTTCTGCTGGCCGTTCGTGCCGGCGGGATTCTCCAGTTCCGCTGGCCGTTCGTGCCGGCGGGATTCTCCAGTTCCGCTGGCCGTTCGTGCCGGCGGGATTCTCCAGTTCCGCTGGCCGTTCGTGCCGGCGGGATTCTCCAGTTCCGCTGGCCGTTCGTGCCGGCGGGATTCTCCAGTTCCGCTGGCCGTTCGTGCCGGCGGGATTCTCCAGTTCCGCTGGCCGTTCGTGCCGGCGGGATTCTCCAGTTCCGCTGGCCGTTCGTGCCGGCGGGATTCTCCAGTTCCGCTGGCCGTTCGTGCCGGCGGGATTCTCCAGTTCCGCTGGCCGTTCGTGCCGGCGGGATTCTCCAGTTCCGCTGGCCGTTCGTGCCGGCGGGATTCTCCAGTTCCGCTGGCCGTTCACCCCATCCCGCAGGTTTCCTGCCAGTGTAGGGTGATGTCAATGGGAAATCCTAATGACAGTGGCAGACCCCGAGAACCCTGCTGCCAATAAACATAACACTGCCTCCCCGAGAGCCCAGAAACATGCAGATGGCAAGCCAGAGAATCCCCTCCCTTCCCCCTCATGTTTATTGTGGTGTCCTCCACTTTATTTGGTGGGGGGAGGCAGTGGCTTACTGGTAATAATGGACTAATTATCCAGAGATTCAGAATAATGCTCTGGGACCTGAGATTCGAATCCTACCACAGCAGATGTTGAGATTTGAATTCAATAAAAAAAAAAATTAGAAGTCTAATGATGACCGTTGTCAATCGTTGGAAAAATCCAGCAGAGTCACTTATGTTCTTGAGGGAAAGGAAATCTGCCACCCTTACCCGGTCTGGCCTACATCTGACTCCAGTTTCAGAGCGCTGTGGTTGATTTTAAACGCCCTCGGGGATGGTCAAAAGTGTCAGCTCAGCCAGCGACTCCCACATCCCATGAACAAGTAAAAACCGTCCCCTGGAGCATCTATAGCGGCTCTCAATTCTGTTGAAGTGCAGACACTGTCTGGACAATCGAGGCAGGCAATTTGTGCAGAGGAAGATCCCAGAAACAGGAATGAGATAAATTGTGGCGGTGTGTGACAAATGGAACCAGGAGGTGCTGGAAGAACTCCCCTGCTCCTCTTTCTTTTTTTTGGATAGTGCCACTGGAACTTTGCAGGCCTCCCTGACCCCAGGGCAGATGGTGCTTCAGCAAGACTTGCACGTGTCCTGTGCCTGCGTTGGAGTAACAGCCTCAGAGAGTTTGAGGAGTAGGTCTCGAACCCGTGACCTTCTGACTTGGGTGGGAGTGCTGCCCACGGAGCCCAGGCACAAGATACCGGGAATGTGTTGGCGGATATTTACCCGAATGCAGCTGATGTGCAAGGAATGAGATTTGCACAACGTAGATAGATGTGAGAAAGAGGCTGAGTTTGAGACAGGAAATATTTGTTGTTTACTCAAATAGTTTTCCATATTCAAATCAGAAATGATAATGCATTTGTATGAGGAAATGTTAGATTAAAAATAGTTGCTCGCTACTTCCTGGAATACTTGCTTTTCTTTTCGAATGCACTGAATCCAGGCTGAGTAACCATCAGCAACATGCAACACAGTGAGACAAAGTTGTTATTTAACGGGTTCCGGCTGGCACACTTTTTTTTTAAAACCAGCCCTTCCCTTTCGTTTTTCAATATTCACTTTTTTTTTTAACTCTTTTTTTTTCCTTCCCCCACTGCAACACCCCAGAAACGACTGATGATTGCAGTTTTAAGGTGGGTAGTTTTGTAGACGTATCATCACCACCTTAAAAGGAGAAACGCTGCCAAGTTTGCAAATCCGAAATGAAAGTAGAACATTCCAGAAATGAGCAGACGCGCACTAGCACCAGTGGGGAAGACAAGTTGGCCAAAGTGTTAAAGCTCCAGCATCTCGCTGGGTGTCAACTGTGACGTGTAGATAGCCACTCTATCGGCAGGTTAGGTGTAAAGATTCGCATTCTAATCAGCAATCTGTAAACCGTCTGTGCTTTATATGCTCTGTCTGAGGCCAGAACTCTCCATTCACCTGACGAAGGGACTAACCCCGAAAGCTTGTGAGTTTACTATCAAATAAATCGGTTGGACTTAAACCTGGTGTTGTCAGACTTAACGTGTAGATGGTCCACCCACACTTGCGTCAGGGAATTGCAGCCTCGTATCAGCGAGTGGGACACTGGATCCAGGTAGTCAGGAACAGTACTGAGAGAATGCTGCATTGTCAGGAGGTGCCAGCTTTCAGATGGGATGTTAAACTGAGACTCCATCTGTCCCCTTGGGTGGAGGGTGCCACTGTTTTAAAGAAGCTGGTAGTTTCCCTCTGGTCAATATTCATCCAACGAGCCATGTCATAGAATCCTGCAGTGCAGGACGAGGCCATTTGGCCAATTGAGCCCACACCGGCAACAGTCCCACTCTGGCTCTATCCCCATATCTTTACACTAAGAGGCAATTTAGCATGGCCAATCCACCCTAACCTGCACATCTTTGGACTGTGGGAGGAAACTGAACCACCTGGAGAAAACCCACACAGACACAGGGCGAACGTGCAGACCACACACAGTCACCTGAGGCTGTTGAACCCTGGCCCTGTGAGGCAGCATTGCTAGCCACCGTGCAACCCAAAAGAACTGATTATCATGTCGTTATCTTGGTGCTGATTATGTGACCTTGCTGCGTGCAAATTGGCTGCTGTGTATTGCAAGGGATCAAATTTGGAAGTATATGAATGTAACATGCTGAGATACCCTAAGGTTTGAAAGGTGCTATATAGATTCAAGTTCTTTCCTTCTCCCGAGCTGGTGAATGGATCTGATTTGCATTTCTGGCATGTGTATTAGGCATGAGAAGGAAGGGTAAATGTGAGGTTAATGAACAATTTTCATGTAACATTCAAACATGTTTAACTAGCTAACTTCCTCATATAAATGGAGGGGGGGGGCGGGGGGAGAGATTGGAGATTTTGGCAAATTGTCACTGGGTTAGTAATCCAGAGATCCAGGATAATGTTCTGGGGACCTGGCTTCAAATCTCACCATGGCAGATGTTGAAACTTGAGGTCAATAAAAATCTGGAATTAAAAAGTCTAGCGATGCCCATGAAACCATGTTATTAAAAACCCATCTGGTTCACTAATGTCCTTTAGGGAAAGAAATCTGCCGTCCTTGCCCAGTCTGGCCTACATCTGACTCCAGGCCCACGGCAATGTGACTCTTAAATGACGTCGCAAGCCATTCCATTAGAGATGGACAACAAATGCTAGCCCAGCCAGTGTCACCCACACCCCCGAAAGATTTAGAAATAAAATCTACACCATTCCACTGTAAACATACAGATTTTTTTTATGCCAGTGAACAGTGCAGTGATTAGTGGGTTATCCTCTTACCAAATGTACATTTTCATTTCCTAATCTGTTCATAGAAAGTGGGCGTCGCTGAGCAGGTCAGCAATTTTTTTTGTCCATCCCTAATTGCCCTCAGGTTGTGGTGAGCCGCTGTCTGGATCCACTGGTCCATTTAATGTAGGTTCACCCAAGGCGCTGTTAGCAGCAGGTTTTTAACCCAGCGACAGTGAGAGAATGCTGATACAGTTCCAAATCGGGGTGGTGCACAGTTTCAGGAGGTGGTGCTGGTGTTTCGGTGTATCTGCTGCCCTTGCAGCTTTACCACTGAGAAGGACAAGTTTGGAAGGTGCTGAGGATGGAGTTTTGGCGAGTTGCTGCAGTGTATTTTGTAGATGGTGCACGCTGCTGCCACTGTGTGTCGATATGATGCTGATCCAGTCCTAGTTGGGCTTTTTGAGTGCTGTTAATGCTGAAGTCGGGGTCAATCATGAAACATAGAGCTATATCTAATTTCTTCTTGAATTCAGACAATGTTTTGGCCTCGACTACATTCTGTGGTCGTGAATTCCATACGTTCACCATTGTCTGGGTGAAGAAATTTCTTCTCGCCTCAGTTCTAAAAGATTTACCCCTTATCCTCAAACTATGACCCACCTCATTCTGGACTCCCCCATCATGTTTGAGTCTACCCTGTTAGAATTTTGTAAGTTTCTGTGTGATCCCCAGGATTCCACGATATCTAGTCAGGAGTTTTCTTCCTGCCTGTATTAGGTTATCCCTTTCCAACGTGCTCTTCTGTTGTATCTGAATTGTGTCTAATGTGCAGCTATGTAGTGTTTGGTGAAGTGTCCTCACACTGAGAGTCTTCCACGGTAACTTAATCTGAAGTTAATGTGATACCAGAACAGAATCCGTCGCTGGAGGTAACAGCCTCATTGCGATTCCTATGACTCGAATACACCAGAGGATTTGTGCAGCAGTAGTTCTACAAGATCTTGGCAAAGGGCACTTCACAAAGTATTTGATTCATTGTTGTCACGCGTGTTGGCGTACAGTGAAAAGTATTGTTTCTTTTGCACCCAACACTCACCGGGAAGGAGAGGAGTTATGAATGTAGTGTGAGTCATAGTTTGAGTGTAGAGACAGATCAATTTGATGCAAAGTAGGTACGTGACCTCAGACTTTGCATCTGCCCCATCTGCTTCAGCACAGTGAAAAGTGTAAACTATAACTAGTTTCACTCAAACAGCTGAAACTCTAAAGTTTCGTGTAAAAATAGTGCAGAAACAGGGCATTTGGCCCAGTGGATCTTTTAGTGAGGTTTAAAGATCCACATAAGCTGCCTCCGTACCCCATTTTATCCAACCCCCATCAGTACATAAGAAATAGGAGCAGGAGTAGGCCATCTAGCCCTTCGAGCCTGCCCCGCCATTCAATAAAGATCGTGGCTGATCTGAAGTGGATCAGTTCCACTTTCCTGCCCTCTCCCCATAACCCTTAGTCCCCTTGCCTATCAAAAACCCATCAACCCGCTCAAAAACCTATCAACCCTTCATTACATCCTTCTCTCTTTCTCCCTCATCTGCTTATCCAACTTTCTCTTGAAAGCTTTTATATATTTTGCCTTATTTCCTCCCCTGTATCTTGATTTATGAAAGGGAAGTCGTGCGTGACAAATCTTTTGGAATTCTTTGAAGACAAAACTTGTTGAGCTGATGAGGGGGGGAACCAGTAGATGTGGTATATTTGGACTTTCAGAAAGCGTTTGACAAAGTCCGGCACAAGAGGTTATTGCGCAAGATTAAAGTGCATGGGAGTGGGAGAAATGTATTGAGACGGATAGAAAACGGGTTGCAGAGAGGAAACAAAGAGCAGGAATTAATGGGTCCTTTTTTAGATTGGCAGGCAGTAACTAGTGAGGTGCCACAGGGATCGGTGCTGGGACCCCAGCTATTCCCAATATATATTTGGATGAAGGAACTAAGTATAACATCTCAAAGTTTGCAAATGATACCAAGTTGGGCGGGAGGGTGAACCGTGACGTGGGTGGAGAGATCCTTCAGAATGATCTGGACAGGTTGGGTGAGTGGACCAACCAGTGGCAGACGCAGTATGGTTTGAATAAATGTGAGGTTATTCACTTTGGAAGCAAAAGCAAGAAGGCAGATTACTACCTGAGTGGCTGTAAATTAGGAGAGGAGAGTGTGCAGAGGGACCTGGGTGTCCTTGTGCACCAGTCATGGAAGGTAAGCTAGCAGGTGGTAAAGACGGTATGTTGGTCTCCATTGCGAGAAGTTACAAGTACAGGAGCAGGGATGTGTTGTTGCAGTTATACAGGGCCTTGATGAGGCCACACCTAGAGTATTGTGTGCAGTTTTGGTCTCCTTTTCTGGGGAAGGATGTTCTTACTCTCAAGGGAGTGCAGTGAAGGTTTACCAGGCTGATTCTGGGGATGATGGGACTGATGTATGAGGAGAGATTGACTAGATTAGGATTGTTTTCAGATGAATGAGGGGGGGATTTCATAGAGCCTTTAAAATTCTAACAGGACTAGACAGGATAGATGTGGGGAGGATGGGAGGATGTTCCTGATGGTGGGGGAATCCAGAACTAGGGGGTCACAATCTGAGGTTTCAGGGTTTACGATGGAGGTGAGGAGACATTTCTTCACCCAAAGAGCGGTGAGCCTGTGGAATTCATTACCACAGGAAGTCGTTGATGCCAAAACATTGAATGTATTCGAGAGGTGGCTGGATATGGCACTTGGGGCAAATGGGATCAAAGGTTATGGGGGATAAAAGCAGGATTGGGCTATTGAGTTGGACGATCAGCCATGATTATAATGAATGGTGGAGCAGGCTCGAAGGGCCCAATGGCCACCTCCTGCTCCTATCGTCTATGTTTCTATGATATACTTTAATGTGGAGAAATTGCTGTATTCTTAGGTACGGCCTAACTGTAGTTCTGTACAACATTCTCTGCCTTCAATTCTGTTCCACTAGAAATGAACCTCAGTATTGATTTGTGGTTTTCTGATATTAACCAGTGTTGCTGCTTTTTAGTGACTTTTGAATATGTGCCCCCGGATTCCATTGCTCCTGCCTCATTTTAGGTTTTTAGTGTCCAATGTGGCTTCCTGATTCATCATCCCAAAATGATATTGAAATTTACGAGCGAGTAACACGCTCATTCTGCCACTTTCTGATGTTTCCCGGAACAACTCTATCCCTCGATGGTTGGTTGATGGTTTTGAAGAAACTTCTATCAGAGTTTGGGCTTAGATTGGAACAGCCCTTAGATGATCTTGGTATTGTATCATAATTGCCTCTAATCGTTCCCCATGTTGAACTTGACAGAGATTCCCATTTTGGACTAAATCTCCATGGCCACAACTTCTGGGAAGTCCCAAAATAAGGAGGAACAGAATTGTTTCTCCTTTTTATTCTTGTGGGCGTCACTGACAAAATCAGCATTTGTTGTCCATCTCCAACTGCTCTTAACACTTCAGGAATTTAGCATTAAGGATTCACTTGAGGTCTAGGCTCGCATATCGGCCAGACTGGGTAAGAACAACAGATTTCCTCCTGTAAAGAAAATTAGTGAACCCGATGGTTCTTTACAATAATCGATGAATTGTCGATTAGGTTTATATTCCGGCTTCATTAATTGAAATTAAATTCTCTTGGCTGCTGTGGTAGGATTTGAACTCGTGTCCTCAGAGCGTTTAGTGTCCGGATTACTCGTTCACTTATCGATTTGCTTCCTTATAAACAGGAGTTTCAAAGGAAAATATATGTTTGTGCGCTTGCTAATAGTTTAATTTCTCTGCTTGTCATTATACAGCTGCAGAGTTATAATGTATGGGGGCGAGGGAGGTGGTGCCTGCTTTTGCTGTGTTTTGAATTTTTAGTTCTGCTTATTGTCTGTGTTTGATTGCCAGCACAGTCAGTTCCTACTTTGCATGTGGGATGGTGTACAGAACTGCGACAAGCTCTCCAGATGTGATCAACACCTCCATCGCTCCTTTACGAATTTTGAGTGCTATAACCTGATGGTCCAAATCAGCAATAAACTCATTTACTAACCCAACTGTTCAATCAACAAGCCAAATGACAATGTTGTAATTTCTATCGCACTCTTTTTGCCTAACACCCGTTTTGAGAGTTTCCCTTTAAAAATCAATTATTACACACAGCAACTGAAAACAAAACCTGAGATTTGAGTTTGTTTCTTTCCGTTCTTTGTGTGTGAGCATCTCCTAGCAGGGTGAACGTTTAGGGCAGCACGGTAGCACAGTGGGTTAGCACTGCTGCTTCACAGCTCCAGGGACCCAGGTTCGGTTCCCGGCTCGGGTCACTGTCTGTGTGGAGTTTGCACATTCTCCTCGTGTCTGCGTGGGTTTCCTCCAGGTGCTCCGGTTTCCTCCCACAGTCCAAAGATGTGTGGGATAGATTGATTGGCCGTGCTAAGAAATTGCCCCTTTAGTGTCCAGAGATGTGTAGGTTAGTGGGTACAATATGTAGGGATATGGGGGTAGGGCCTGGGTGGGGTTGTGTTCGGTGCAGACTCGATGGGCCGAAGGGCCTCTTTCTGCACTGTAGGGTTCTGTGGTTCTATGATTATTGCCCAAGTGGTGATTGTACTCCAGAAAGCCCAGTGGTGAAGGATAGAACTGGAGCCAGTCTTCATACACTACTTAAAGAAGCATTTATTTGCAGAATGCGTATTACAAGCATTTGTCTCCGAGCTCCAACAACCCCTGTTTCAGTCTGTTCCTGCTTATTAGTAACGCAAGTGAATCCCCAGTTAATGGCTAACATCTGCATACAGTTAATATACAATTAACACACAAGTGGTGGTGCTGATGTTATGAACTTATGAGAGGTCATAATCTTAGGATAAGGGGCAGCAAATTTAAAACAGTTGAGGAGAAACTACTTCTCCCAAAGTGACCTGTGGAATTTGCTACCCCAAAGTGTTGTGGATGCTGGAACAGAGAGTAAATTTGAGGAGTTACTCAAATTTTTAATTGGAATGGGTTGAAAGGCTACAGGCCAAAGACAGGAAAATGGGGATGAGCATATCAGCCATGATCAAATGGCAGAGCAGATCTGATGGGCCAAATGGCCTCATTCTGCTCCTATGTCTTATGAACTTAAGTTATTGAACCTTCTAATGATTCTTCTGCGAACTGCTGTAGCCCTTGTGGAGATGATAAGGAATTCCAACAATGACCAAGACCCAACAGTGATTTAGGTACATTACTTATCCAACTGGGAATTGTGGGGAGCCTGGGAATAGTGGCGTTCACACAGCATTTCTACGATTGTCCTGGATAATAGGAATTGGGGGTGGAGGCGATGCCTGTTGCTGGTGGTTGAGTGTTTTGAGCAATTCAGAGCATTATGTGCAGTTTTGGTCACCTAGTTACAGGAAGGATATTAATAAGGTTGAAAGAGTGCAGAGATGGTTTGCAAGGATGTTGCCGGGACTTGAGAAATGAGTTACAGGGAAAGGTTGAATAGGTTAGGGCTTTATTCCCTGGAGCTTAGAAAAATGAGGGGCGATTTGATAGATAATTTGATATAAAATTATATCACGGGTATAGATGGAGTGAATGCGAGCAGGCTTTTTCCACTGAGGCTAGGGGAGAGAAAAACTAGAGGACATGGGTTAAGGGTGAAGGGGGAAAAGTTTAAAGGGAATATTAGGAGGGGGCTTCTTCACACAGAGTGGGGGCAGTGTGAAATGAGCTACCAGATGAAGTGGTAATTGTGGGCTCACTTTTTAACATTTTAAGAAAAGCTTGGACGGGTACATGGATGAGAGGGGTGTGGAGGGATATGGTCCAGGCGCAGGTCAGTGGGACTAGGCAGAAAAATGGTTGGGCACAGACCAGAAGGGCCAAAAGGCCTGTTTCCGAGCTGTAATGTTCTATGGTTCTAATGGTGTAATCCTCACCTTCAAACAGACAAGAGATCTGCAGCCAAAAGTTGTTCAACTTGAAGGACAGAGGCAAGCAGCCGACAATTCACTACCATGTATTCAACAATGGGAGATCCGTAGCTCTGAACCCACATACGCTTGCACACCATTGCTGGGTAAGCATTGCTAATACCAGGATTTACACTGTAAATTGCCACAAATTTCAACTGAAGCATGGATGCATTTTTGTTATTCTACTGTCTAAGTATGTTAGTTTGATTCTTGCTTAACGTAACTACAAAATGCAGGAAACTCTTACTATCTGCAAGTTGTTCTTTTAAAAGAATTCTGCACAGTGATTACTGGGGAATTGGTTTCGACGTTTCACAACACAGCACGCCTTCAGAACTGCACTCAGATGTTTGTCTTTATTCTGAGTCATTGTCATCTGGTTTCTAGATGTAAGGTAGAGGATTAAAATGTCCTAGTTGAACATTTTTGGTCAAATCTGGCCTTGTATTGATACATTTAGTTAACAAGCGAGGAGGCCACTCAGTGCTTATCCCTGCCACGTTGTGCAAATTCAGCATGGTGACAATTAACATTACTACGGTTACATAGCTCTTTCGTGAGGCTTTTCCCTGCCTCGTTCGTGCTCTGTAAATACAAAGCTGAAAAAATAAATCTTTTTAAGAGCTTCCAATACAACTGCAGAGATGTTTGGTCAATCCACATCTAACAATCTGCTCAAAACTTTTTAGTTTTAGAAAGTTTAGGAACTTTCAAACGGTTATTGGATAGGCACATGGAGCAGTCCAGAATTATAGGGAGGGGATAGCTTGATCTTGGAATTAGATATAGCTCGGCACAACATTGAGGGCCGAAGGGTCTGTACTGTGCTGTAATGTTCTGTGTTTCTAAAAAAATACTCTGCTCACGTTCTGACAGCTTGGATAAATTTCACTCGGCAGCTGAGACATATGAATTAGGAGCAGGAGTAGGCCACTCAGCCCATCGGGCTTGTTCCACCAGTTAATAAGATCAAGGTTGATCTGATTGTAACTGCAATTCAATTCTGTTTTTGCTGGAGAGAATGGTATCGATCTCCGACCATACAGTCCCCTACATCCCCTACGTTCCTTTTAGCCTTCCTGTACCATTTAGCTCATTCACCCTGCAGTCCCTGCTCTTACCCAGCCAAGCTGAGAGAACCTCAAACCTTTTTTGGATAATTGAAAAGCTGAAGTTCCTGTATTCCTCCTGCTGTCTGGATCCCCTTACCCGCCTCGTTCGCAGTCCAACCCTCCTGTTCCTGCCCACTGACCAAAGCAGAGAATTCTCTCCCGTGGGGTGTGACTGCCTCCTGGTGCAAAGAATCCAGGTAATGGTACCCCTGATGTATCGCGGTGTCTGCAGCGTAGCTTCCAGCTCACTGATCCTGAGCTGAAGCTCCTCGAGCTGCAGATGTTTGTCCTGGATTACACCGATATCCACAAGTTCCCCCTCCTTCCTTTTTTTGGTGGGGGGGGGCTGCCCCTCTTAATTTGTCCCTAAGTTAATTTGAGTTGGTTTACTCATTGGGTACATAAAAGAACTCCCACACGTTGCAGCTGTGACACATCACCTCTCCTACCATCCTTAATGTGCGTTAACTAACTACTTAAATATATCATTCAATTCATTCTAGTTTTGACATTTCCTTAACTATTGGTTCTTAAGTCTTAGAAATGGAATGGTGCGTTAATCATTTCCCAGATACTCCACAGTCGGGGAAAGCAGCTAGTTTAGAGAGTAAGAATCAACTCTTAAGGTGAAAGTTTTAAAAAAAAACAAGATAAAGAAAACACCACCTTCCCCTCCTCTCCAATTCACCCCCTCCTCCGCTCATCACCCTCCCTACTATAAAACATTCCGCCTGCGATCTAACTAAATGGTGCAAAAGGTCAGAAATAGCCTACCTCCTGTTGCAATTTCAGTCAGTCTATAGGGGAAAACAAAACCTTTCCAACGCTGCTCTCGTGCTAAACAAGTCTAAGCGTTGTAACTTTAGTTAGATATAGTGCTTGGAAACCTGTGTCACTGACTCAATGCCCTGATGGGCATCAAGCGTAACAGGGTTTAAAGATTTGTTTCAGCTTTAATAAAGCTTTGAAGTTTATTTATTAGTGTCACAGGTAGGTTTACGTTAACACTGTAAACAAAGAACAACACAGCACGGGAAACAGGCCCTTCGGCCCAACGAGCCCGCACCGCCGTCCTACTGTCTCAGTGACCTATTCCTGATTTTAGTCTACGCCTAACGTGCGAGGATCAGGGAGGTCCAATTTAGGGACAATTTAGTACCCAATCAATCAGCCTAAAGTTACTGTACTGAAGTTACTGTGAAAATCTCCTAGCCCCCACACTCTGGTGCCTGTTCAGGTACGCTGAGGGAGAACTTAGCGTGGGCAATGCACCTAACCAGCACGTCTTTGGATTATGGGAGTACCCGGAGGAAACCCACACAGACACAAGGAGAACGTGCAAACTCCACACAGGCCGTGACCAAGCCTGGAATCGAACCTGGATCTGTGGTGCAGCAGTGCTAACCACTGTGCCACAGGGGAGATGTTCTAAAGCAGGAAGGTCACTTCCGATGAGTGAGCTCAAAATCCTACCTTTGTAGGCAGTGACTCTCGGTTTGGAGTATGTTGCTATTCTGGGATTAATGTGCAGACAGTTTAACTGACTTGAGATGTAATGTTTTAAATTGTGTGGTTTTCTTGATAGATGCCTTAATGTTGGAGCACTTTCGTCCAGTCTCCCGCTTCCAGATTTGTTCCGGTCTTTATTCTAACAACCTAGAACGTCGAAAGCCAATGATGAGCAATGATTCAGCAAGCGATAAACTACCTGACAGCCCGCCTAGGTAACTATCCAATCAATCAATTGCCATTGAACTTCTGTTTATTCTGAGGATTAGGTAACCACTGGGTAAATAAATCCCTCACCCTGATTTCTGGGGCTTGCCTTCACTGTTGCTGAACTGACCTATTCCTGGAACACACACTCTAACAGCTCTGTGGGTGTACCTACACCAGGTGGGCTGCAGTGGATCAAGAAATTGGCTCATCCACCACTTTTTGATGGACAGTTGGGGATGGTCAATAAATGTTGCCTCGTCAGCAATGCCCACACCCCATAAATGATTTTTTTTTTAAAAAAATAATTATGATTCAACTTGCAAACTGATGACCCAATTAAAATTGGATTTGAAAGGTGCACAGGTAAGGTTGATTGGCCATGCTAAATTGCCCCTTAGTGTTGGAGGGGTTAGCAAGGTACATATATGGGGTAACAGGGATAGGGCTTGGGTGGAGCTCAATGGGCTGAATGGCCTCTTTCTGTACTGTAGGAATACTATGAACTTTGGGAGGTATATACAGCTGTAATTCCTTGTCAGCAATGCAATGAAGTTTTTTTATCACAGGTAAATGTACCTGTCATTAAATAATTGTTGGCAGGAATCGATGGGGGGTCTGTCCTTTTTTGCATTGTTGGTGTTCACATTGTCAATGGGAGTGGAGAATAATGTCCTGTCCACCAGTCGCCTGGAGCTGCAGAGAATGAACCCTGCACCCAGAAATGAGCCCATGCCTGTTTTCAATCCAGGCACGCACCCAAACTGGGAACGGAGTATTGATGGAAATTGGTACCCCCTTGGCATATACTTAATCATAGAAACCCTACTGTGTAGAAAGAGGCCCTTTGGCCTACCGAGTCTGCACTGACCACAATCCCACCCAGGCCCTACCCCCCATATCCCTACATATTATACCCACTAATCCCTCTAACCTAAGCATCCTAAGACACTAAGGGGCAATTTTAGCATGGTCAATCAACCAAACCTGCACGTCTTTGGACTGTGGGAGGAAACCCACGCAGACACGAGGAGAATGTGCGAACTCCGCGCAGACATCTGTCCCTTCAAGAGGAAGAGGGGATCCAGCAGGCTTGTGTCCAACCTGCCAATTCCATACACTCAGCTCAGCTTAGAAAATAAGGAACGTGCGATTGGCATTTTGCCAGTGCCACATTTGGAGCTGTCCACTCGCCCTGTGCCGGTGGTCTTGGGGTGGTGGTGAAATGGGAGCAGCATCGTGAGCTCCAGCCACCTACGTGTCACTGCACCTTATGACCCAGAAACAAGAGCTGGGAGGAAGTGTTTTCGAAACCCAGTTTTACTGTTTGCACACTGCTGATCAGGCAGCTCATTTGCAATGCAAACCGAAAGCAGCACAAGTGAATGACTACTTGTCCTTTTTTTTTTGCTGCTTTCTGTGGTTCTGCTCATTTCCATCCCAGCATGTGTTGTACAGTGAGCCCTCTCATTGCAGGGTTAATGTCACCACTCAATGCGCTGGCAACGCGCGCACTATTCGTTAACCAGACATGCAAATGATTGACATTTTAATCCTCTCACAGGTGCGAGTTGCACGCAGTTGGGGTCCAGGCTGAAAGCCAGTCTTCTGTACCTGGTGAGAGCGACGAGCTCCAGGATAAGGTTAGCGCTTTTTCTTTTCTCTCTCTCCGTTCAGCGGTCCTTCTCATAGCGCAGTCAAACCTGCAGGGGTTTTAGACCCGAGGCCCTCTCCCCAGCCTCTGACTCTCTGGGGTGGCCACGTGCCTTCAGTTATCAGGGGGGTAGCGTAGCAGGAAACGCAGCCAATAGCCGTCACTCGTAGTCATTCAAAATCATTCATGAACTGATCCCTCGGTTGTAACAGTTGGAATGGGTTGTGTCAGGGCCAAGTACAGCCTGTCAATACTACACTTCGTTTGTGGAAGGATATATTGGCCTTGGAGGGAGTACAGAGAAGGACAGCATGCTACGGTGCAGAGGGACCTGGGGGTCCTTGTGCACGAGTCGCAAAAACCCAGTCTGCAGTTGCAGCAGGTGGTCTGGAAGGCGAATGGGATGCTGGCCTTTATTGCGAGGGGGATAGAATATAAAAGCAGGGAGGTCTTGCTGCAACTGTACAGGGTACTGGTGAGGCTGCAGCTGGAGTACTGTGTGCAGTTTTCGTCGCTGCACTTGCAAAAGGATATATTGGCCTTGGAGGGAGTGCAGAGGAGGTTCACTAGGCTGATACCAGAGATGAGGGGGTTGGACTATGAGGAGAGATTGAATAGACAAGGTCTGTACTCGTTGGACTTTAGAAGGCTGAGGGGGGATCTTGTAGAGACTTACAAAATAATGAAGGAGCTAGATAGGGTAGAGGTAGAGAGATTCTTCTTCCTTAGAAAGGATGGCAGAACTAGAGGGCACAGCCTCAAAGTAAGGGGGGAGGGGGGGGGGACAGTTTAGATCAGAGTTAAGGAGGAACTTCTTCGCTCAAAGGGTAGTGAATCTCTGGAATTCTCTGCCCATTGAAGTGGTGGAGGCTGCCTCGCTGAATATATTTAAGTCGCGGGTAGATAGGTTTCTGATAGACAGGGGAATTAAGGGGAGAAAGCGGGAAAGTGGAACTGATCCACTTCAGATCAGCCATGATCTTACTGAATGGCGGGGCAGGCTCGAGGGGCTAGATGGCCGACTCCTGCTCCTATTTCTTATGTACTTGATAGGCTTGATAGGTGAAAACCAAATGGATACAATCCACTCTAGAAATGACAATCTGTTTCCACAAAGCGGATGTAAATGGATTTGGGAATGTTTCTCGGGGATTTAAAATAAGGCAAATGTTTTCTGCCCCGTCCAGATGTGGGCACATTCTGCTGCAATAACAGAGATGTGAAAATATGTTGAGGCTATTATACTTTTGAAATAATATTCACAAAGCCTGTGTTTTCTTGCCGCAAGATGGCAGTGTAAGTGTAAGCTGAAGTTCCACTCGATGAGTCTCTGGGTTGCCCAGTGCCGAGGGGTTGAGCGAATTATGTCCTCTGGAGTTTGGGAGGATGCAAGGTCGTTCGAAAGACGTCCGATTAGGATAGATGCTGAGAGTGTGCCTCGGCTGGTCGGGGAATCTAAACGCGGGAGCACGGTCTCTGGTTGGGAGGCTGATCGTTTAGGATTGAAGTGAGGAGAAAGTTGTTCACTCGGAGGGTTGTGAGGACTGGGAATTCTCTACCCCAGACAGTTGTGAACATCCCATCGCTGAATCCATTGAAGGCTGTGGTGGATAGACTTTTGGTGTAGGGGTGAGCTGTGCCACAGACACAAAGGAAGGCCCCTTAAATAGGAAGCCACTTTTTGGTCACCAGTTTACCTAGTGGTTTGGTTTGATTTGATTTATTTTGTCACGTGTATACAGTGAAAAATATTGCTTCTCGTGCACTGTACAGACAAAGCAGAAATACATAGAGGAGGAAAGGAGAGAGTGCAGAATGTAGTGTTACAGTCATAGCTAGGGTTAGAGAAAGATCAACTTAATGCGAGATAGGACCATTCAAAAGTTTGGCAGCAGGGAAGAAGCTGTTCGGTTGGTATGCGTCCGCAGACTTTAGTATCCTTTTCCCGATGGAAGTAGGTGAAAGAGAGAATGTCCGGGGTGCGTGGGGTCCTGGGTTATGCTGGTTGCTTTTCCGAGGCAGCGGGAAGTGTAGACAGTCGATAAATGGGAGGCTGGTTTGTGTGTTGGATTGGGCTTCGTTCTACAACCCTTTGCAGTTCCTTGCAGTATTGGGCAGAGCAGGAGCCATATCGAGCTTTGATACAACCAAAAAGAATGCTTTCTATGGTAGCATCTGTAACAGCTGATGAGAGTTGTAGCTGTTGTGCCAAATTTCCTTAGTCTTCTGAGAGAGTAGAGGCGATGGTGGGGCTGTCTTAACTATAGCGTCGGCATGGAGGGATCGGGACAGATTGTTGATGATCTGGACACCCAAAACCTTGAAGCTCTCGACCCTTTTCTATTTCGTCCCATTGGCCGGGGTATAACTTGGACACAAGGATCAATTGTAAATCGTTAGGGCCTGAGGACTGAACCCTGTAGCACACCACTAGTTATGTGAGAGCGGGGCTGCATTGCATTCAACAGGCTCCCCAGGAAGGTGTTGAAGAATTTAGGTGCAGGATGTTCTTCTGAGAAAGTGGAGGTGTTGGTGGGCTCCCTAAACTGTAGCATCGGCATAAAGGGACCAGGACAGGTTGTTGGTGATCTGGACACTGTAGCACAGCGGGTTAGCACTGCTGCTTCACAGCCCCAGGGTCCTGGGTTCGATTCCCGGCTCGGGTCACTGTCTGTGTGGAGTTTGCACATTCTCCTCGTGTCTGCGTGGGTTTCCTCCGGGTGCTCCAGCTTCCTCCCACAGTCCAAAGATGTGCGGGTTAGGTTGATTGGCCGTGCTAAAAAATTGCGCATTAGTGTTGTGAGATGCATAAATTAGGGGGATTAGCAGGTAAATACGTGGGGATGTGGGGGCAGGGCCTGTGTGGGATTGTGGTTGGTGCAAACTTGATGGGCTGAATGGCCTCCTTCTGCATCGTAGGGTTTCTATGACACTTGGCACTCTGTGTGTTGATCTCCCCACACAGGATGCAGGCCAATCCCAACACCAGTAAAATGCCAGTAGGGGGCAAGAGGTCATCCAGAACTAGTTTAATTAATTAAGCTGCTGCCCTCAGTGGTGTTGCCAATGTCCTGTGGTGGCAGTAAGAAGTCTCACAACACCGGGTTAAAGTCCAAAAGGTTTATTTGATAGTAAACGCCACAAGCTTTTGGAGCGCTGCTCCTTCGTCAGGTGAGTGCAAGAAAGGAACAGCATTCCGAAAGCTTGTGGCATTTACTATCGAATAAACCTGTTGGACTTTAACCTGGTGTTCTGAGACCTCTTACTGTGTTTACCCCAGTCCAATGCCGGCATCTCCACATCGTGGCAGGGTGAGATGCCAAACTCCCCGCCTTTTGCCAGCATTTTTGTTAGCAGCCCTGCTGCCTCCTGGGCCATCCCTGGGGCACTGGTTTTAAAAAAAAAGTGCAAGCTGGTATCTTCGAGAGTGCGGTGCTGCCCTGGTTTGGGTTGTATGAACTCCCGACCCTCTGGCTCCTCCAGGGTAATAGCACTGCCCGCACAGCTGCCTAGAAGAGAAGAAAAACCTGCCAGTTAGTTACTGAACTGTGCATGGGTTCCTGGAAATTTGGTCAGCCCATAGCTTGGGCGTGTTTTGGCAACGTTGCTTTATTTATTGAATGAAATTCAACTCCCCGATGACGAATAATCTACTGGGCACAGCGACAGAGAACCAGTTATAGTGACAGTTTGATTCTTCAGGAGAATAGAAGAAATAAATCTAAGGATAGGAGGAGGAGTGAAGTGAACAGCATTTCTGTCTAAATTAAGAATCCTGTAGCAGTGAGAGATGACCATTGTTTCAATGTGTGTGTTTTTTTTAAGTAAAAGTTTCATTCAAGCTGACCCTCTGTTCTTGACACTTGGGGTGAAATTCTATGGAGAAGATCCCTCCTTGGTGTTGCGTTTAATCATGAGATGAGCCTCCGACGTGGAATACTGTGTGCAATTTTGGTCCCCTTATTGGCGAAAGGATACATTGGGCTTTGGAGGGAGTACAGAGAAGGTTCACCAGGCTGATACCGGAGATGAGGGGGTTAGCTGATGAGGAGAGATTGAGTAGACTTGGTCTGTACTCGTTGGAGTTTAGAAGGCTGAGAGATGATCTTATAGAGACGTATAAGATAATGAAGGGGCTAGATAGGGTAGAGGTAGAGAGATCCTTTCTGCTTAGAAAGGAAACCAGAACTAGAGGGGACAGCCTCAAAATAAGAGGAGGAGAGGGGGGGGCAGTTTAGAACAGCGTTGAGGAGGAACTTTTTCTCTGAGGATGGTGAATCTCTGGAATTCTCTGTCCATTGAAGTGGAGGAAGCTACCTCATTGAATATATTTAAGTCACGAGTAGATAGATTTCTGATAGACAAGGAAATTAAGGGTTATGGGGAAAGTGGAACTGATCCACTTCAGATCAGCCATGATCTTATTGAATGGCGGGGCAGGTTCGAAGGGCTAGATGGCCTACTCCTCCTATTTCTTATGTTTATGTTCTTATGACATCGTACGCACCATCACTGAGGCTGCCTATTCCCATCTCGATAGCAACATCCCTGTCTCTGCTCACCTCCGGCTGAAGATCTCCCAATCCACAGAGTCAATAGAGGCGCTCAACACAGGAGGGCCAGAAGAAACTGGTTGGCTTAGGGACTTTGCATTCGCTAAATAAATGCGGCTGAAATCCTCATCCATTCCTTCATTACCTCCTAGATTCGAGTCTTCCAACAATGCCCTGGCTGGTGTCCCGTATTGTACCATCAATAAATTCGATCATCCAAAGCTCTGCTGTGACCATTCCCTCTCCCTCTCACCCCTACTACACTGGCTTCCGAATCATTTTCATCCCGATTTTTCAAAATGCTCCAAAGCCTCACCTTCCGCCCCCACCACCCCCACTTCCTATCTCTACAACCTCCTCCAACCCAACAGCCCTCCACAATCTTTGTACTCATCTGATTCTGGCCTTTAGACCATCCCTGATTATTTTTTTTCATTTCCATCTAAGGCAGTTGCCTCAACCCTTGGCTCTGGAATACCCTCTCTACACCTGCCCACCTCTGTATCTCACTCTCCACCTTTTTATGATGCTCCTTTGACCAAGCTATTGGTCGCTTGCCCTAATCCCTCCTGTTGGGGATTGGTGTCACGTTTTGTTGCAGATGCTCCTGTGCCACGCCTTGGGACGTTTCGTTAGCGCTACGTAAATAAAAGTTGTTGTTGATAACTTAAGAATCATAGAAATCATTGAGGGGGAATTGTGATGTACCCAGAGCTTTGCTCTGAAGTTGATGGCCAGCGAAAAGGAAGAATCTCTGGAGATTTTCATCCGTAAAACGCAGCGAGGAGTTTGTTTAGTTTACAGCCTTTGTAAAATGTGCCGATATTGCACTGATTGTAATGAGGACACCCCAGAAAGAAATTTACAACCAATGCAGTATTTGTTCAGTGGGCTCACTGTTGCAAAATGGGTAACTGAGCAGCCAGATTGCACACTGCAAACACCAATATTGGCGTTAAGCACCATCTTACACTTTGGTTATTTGTAACTATCTCTCTGCCTTAAGGTTTTTGCGTCGTCCCTTCACTTGTTACACAACCTCACGCAAACTGATTATACTTAACTGCTTATATGAATCCACCAGTGCTCGTGATTGACTTGTTATTCAACACAAAAATGCTGGAAAATCCCAGCAGGCCTGACAGCACCTGTGGAGAGGGAATCGAGCCAACGTTTCGAGTCTAGATGACCCTTTGTCAGAGCTGCATTTTAAGTCTTGTTATTCAGTTGTCCTATTCTGCCTGCTTATTCTTTGACATTCTTGATTACTTGTTGGTGTCGGGCTGTTGTCACGCTCCCTGTACATACTGGAGTACCTCTCTCCAGTATACAGAGGAAGTGATTTCAAATCGACCTGTTGGGCTATGATCTGGTGTCATGTGACCTCTCATCGTGTCCACCCAGTCCAACACCGGCATCTCCACATTAGCAAATGATATAGCAGCGGGGAAGGCCCCGTGACTCTGTGCTTGTGCTATCTCTGAGTCTGTCCCACTATTATACTTTTTCTTTTTCATAAGAACACCACAGCTCAGTGACTATCGCTGATTGCTGTGCAGACACATGGATTTGGGCCGGTGTCTGTGGGAGTTTGCGCATTCTCCCCGTGCTTGCGTGGGTTTTCTCCGGGTGCTCCGGTTTCCTCCCACACCCCAAAGATGTGCTCTTAGGCTGATCGGTGTAACAAATTGTCCCTAAATTAGTCTCCCCTCAATCTGGTTTCCAATGTGGAGTGCCATAAGCATAGACAAGGGTCACGGGTGGAAGAGAGAACTCACAATGTTAAGATGGCGGCGCGGGCTTGTTGGGCCGAAGGGCCTGTTTCCCATGCTGTGTTGTTCTTTGTTCTTTATAAGAAATAGGAGCAGGAGTAGGCCATCTAGCCCTTCGAGCCTGCCCCACCATTCAATAAGATCATGGCTGATCTGAAGTGGATCAGTTCCACATTCCCGCTTTCTCCCCATAACCCTTAATTCCCCTGTCTATCAGAAACCTATCTACCCGTGACTTAAATATATTCAGCGAGGTAGCCTCCACCACTTCAATGGGCAGAGAATTCCAGAGATTCACCACCCTTTGAGTGAAGAAGTTCCTCTTCATGGCTATATAACTTTTGATTTTGGGGTTACGTTGAATCTGCTTCCAACACCCTTTCAGGCAGCGCCTTCCAGATCACAGCAACTCGCTGTGTAGAAATGAATTAATTCTTTTGTCAAATATCTTAAATTTGTGACCTCTGATCACCATTGCCCACCCTGGAAACCATTTCTCTTTAAATACTCCACCATCAGTCCTCAATTTAACATTCTTATCAAATCTGCCCTTATCAGCACGGTCTCATAGTGCCGGGGAGCCGGGTTCAATTCTGGTCTTGGGTGGCTGTCTGCGTGGAGTCTGTTCATTCCCTCCATGTCTGCGTGGGTTTCCTCTGGGTGCTCCAGTTTCCTCCCACAGTCCAAAGATGTGCAGGATAGTTTGATTGGACTATGAAGAGAGGCTGGATAGACTGGGTCTGTACTCGTTGGAGTTTAGGATGAGGGGGGATCCTATAGAGACGTATAAGATAATGAAGGGGATGGATAGGGTAGAGTTAGAGAGATTCTTCCCACTCAGAAAGGACAGCAGGACTAGAGGGCACAGCCTCAAGATAAGGGGGGGGGGGGGGGTGCGGTTTAGAACGGAGTTGAGGAGGAACTTCTTCACTCAAAGGGTGGTGAATCTCTGGAATTCTCTGCCCATTCAAGTGGTGGAAGCTACCTCACTAAATATATTTAAGACGCGGGTAGATAGGTTTTTGGTAGGCAAGGGAATTAAGGGTTATGGGGAGAAAGCGGGAAAGTGGAACTGATCCACTTCAGATCAGCTATGATCTTATTGAATGGCGGGGCAGGCTTGAAGGGCTAGATGGCCGACTCCTGCTCCTATTTCTTATGTTCTTATGATTGGCCATGGTAAATTGCCCCTTAGAATCCCAAGACGTGTAAAATGGGTGGATTAGCCATGGTAAATGTGTGGGATTATGGGAGTAGGATGGGGAAAATACCCTGGGTAAGGTACTCTAACAGAAAGTTGGTACAGACTTGATGGGCCAAATAGCCTCTTTTTGCACTCTTGAGATTTTATGAATCTATGATTTGAAGTCTTAGACATGGACTCTGCACCAATAATCAGCTTAAAGTTTATTTATTAGTCACAAGTAGTATTATATTAGCACTACAATGAAGTTACTGTGAAAATCCCCAGTTGCCATACTCCGGCACCTGTTCAGGGACACTGAGGGAGAATTTAGCACCTAACCAGCACATCTTTTGGACTGTGGGAGGAAATCGGAGCACCCAGAGGAAACCCACGCAGACATGGGGAGAATGTGCAGACTCCATACAGACAGTGTCCAAAGCCAGGAATCGAACCCGGGTCCCTGGTGCTGTGAGGCAGTGGTGATAACCACGATGCCACTTAATCAGTGGTTTATATTAGTAGTCTATAGTGGATAGTGGTTCTCCTGTTGGAACCACATTGATGGGTGGGCGCTGTGGTCAGGGTTTGATTCTGGCAGCTAAGATTTATGTCCTTTTACCTCTTGGGCTAAAAAGTCTTGATCAGATTTAAGTGCTGGAAGCCAAACTACTGCAGCCTTCCTCCAAGTAGCAGGCAGTTTCTGTGAATATCAAAGTGGGATTGGAAGTGACAGAGACTTAAGTTCATCATCGATGATGAAATACATTTATTTTTTCTCGTAAGTCTCTTTTTGTTTCTTCTGGTTTGCAGACTCCTGCTGAGCTGGACACGGGCTGGCAAGATTGTGCTTAGGTTCCCCAAAAGTTAATAGAGATTTTAGTGAATTAAGATGGTGCAATTCAACTTTGGTTGTGTTATTGTTATTTTTTTTTTGAAAAGGGGGAATGTTTTAAAATTCAGC
This sequence comes from Carcharhinus amblyrhynchos, assembly GCF_965287045.1. Classification (NCBI taxonomy): domain Eukaryota; kingdom Metazoa; phylum Chordata; class Chondrichthyes; order Carcharhiniformes; family Carcharhinidae; genus Carcharhinus; species Carcharhinus amblyrhynchos. The sequence continues at coordinate 6,288,618 of NC_137342.1, read as the reverse complement.
TTTTTTCTTCAGGCAGTCAGTATGTCTGGCAGGAATGCAGCTTCAATTCTGGGAGAGCAGGATAATTACTTTAGTCATGTGGTGTTCACTTAGAGAGCGAATGGATCTTTTTTTATAGATGAGATTTCCCCTGGGGTTTTTGATTAGTTTGATTGATGGGGTCATGTGATAATGTGGTTAGTGGGTGGAGCCAAGTTTGTACCAGAAAAGCAGCTTTTAGTTCTGACTGGGGTTTGCTTACAAACTGAAGTCTACAAGTTGCTCTGAAACTCAGAGTCTCTCTGAAAACTTTGAGACCAGCTGCACTCCTGTAGCAAGCTTATTTATCGTTGCTAACTCTATCTAAAGTGGAATTTTGAGTCTGTAAGATGATGTTGCTTATTTGGAACTGAATCAGTGATAAGTTAGAAATTAGTTATTTCTTTTCTTAGAAACATAGAAAATAGAAGCAGGCGTAGGCCATTCAGCCCTTTAAGACTGTTTCGCCATGCATTTTGATCATGGCTGGCCATCAAATTCAATATCATGAACCCCCCCCCCAATTATCCCTTGTTCACTTTAGCCCCAAGAGCTACATCTAATTTCTTCTTGAAATCGCACAACATTTTGGCCTTAACTACTTTCTGTAGTCGTGAATTCCACACGTTCGCCACCCTCTGGGTGAAGAAATTCCTCCCCCCCTCAATTCTAAAAGATTTACCCCATGTCCTCAAACTATGACCCCTAGTTCTGGACACCCCCCACCCCATCAAGAACATTCTTTCTGAATTTACCCTGTCTAACCCTATTAGAATTTTATAAAATTCTATGAGATCCCCTTTCGCTCTTCTAAACTCCAATGAATACAGTCTTAGCTGACTTCATCCCTCCTCCTATAACAGACCTGCCATCCCAGGAACAAGCTTAGTAAACCTTCACTGCACTCCCTCTATAGCAAGAACATCCTTACTCAGATAAGGACACCAAAACGGCACACACTATTCCAGACGTGGTCTCATATAATTGCAGCGAAACATCCCTATCCCAATTCTCAAATCCTCTCGCTATGAAGGCCAGCATACTTTCATTTTTTTTAACTATATAAAACAGTTAAGAATTAAGATGCTTCATTTAGTTAGTTGTATTTAAACTGCGTTATTAAATAAAGCTTGTTTTGCTATAAAAGATCTCTAATTTCCCTAAGATCCCTAATGGGGCAGCACGGTGGTTAGAATTGCTGCCGCACAGCGCCAACTTGCTGCCCATTCCCAGTTGCCCTTGAGAATGTGATGATGAGTCACCTTCTTGAACAGTTGTAGTTATTGGGGTGTAGGTACACCCCACAGTGCCGTTAGGGAGGAAATTCCAGGATTTTGACCCAGTGACAGTGAAGGAACGGTGATATATTTCCAAGTCCTGATGATGAGTGGCTTGGAGAGGATCTTCCAGGTGGTATATTCCCAGGTCTCTGCTGTTCCTGTGCTTCTAGATGGAGGACGTGGGTTTGGAGGTGCTGCAAAAGGGATGTTGGTGAGTTCCTACAGTGTGTCTTATCGAAGAAATTTTATATAAGTGCTTTCTTTACAGGCAGCAGCTGGTGAGGACGTGGACAGTTGCGATCTGCTTCAACCCAGGTAAGACTTCGTTACCCGCTAATGGTGTCTTTTATATACAGTGAAATGTTATATCTCTACGTTGTTTGGCATCCAGAAATAATCTTGTAACTGAATCATTTTCCAGTGAACGGCACCAGCTTAACATACCTTGCATTATCGCCCCAGAAAACTCCTCCATGTCCAGTAAGCAACTCCTCACATTGTCAATGTTATTTTAAAGCAGTGGTCAGCCCCTATCGCTCGCGGGTTTAATGTATTGTGTGCTTGGTACAGGGTCCGGTGCACCTCATACTTCCACAAAGCAACCTGACAATGGCTTGCAACTCCAGGAAACGATTAAAACCCTCGGTATAGTTGGTGAACAGCCTGACGATGTGCGTGACATAATTAAAGATGGTGCTTCAGGTAAACCGATCTCGATTTGCATCAGTTTGAATGGTTTCTGTAAGTACTATTTGTTTGTCAGCTTCTTCGGCAGCACGGTGGTTAGCACCGCTGCCTCTCAGCGCCGAGGACCCGGGTTCAATTCCAGCCTTGGGTCACTGTCTGTGTGGAGTTTGCACATTCTCCCCATGTCTGTGTGGGTTTCCTCCGGTTTTCTCCCACAGTAGGTTAGGTAGGTGGCCAGGATAAATTGCCCCTTAGTGTTTGAAGATGTGCAGGTTATGGGGATTGGCCATGCTAAATTGCCCCTTAGTTGTCCTCCCGGTGAGGATTTCATTCAACGGCTGAGATGATGAGAGGTGGCGATAGTGGAGCTAGCACTTTGGGTGTCTGTCACCATCATTTGCCTCCGTGACCTCTTTGACCAGTGAAACATCTGTGGAGTCACACATCATTCCAGAACGCCTTGGCACATCTACAGCAAGGCAGACTGTCCTTGCAGTAATATTTGCATCAGAGACACCCAAGTAACCCACAAAGTGACTTTATCAAAGGTAACCTGTACTCCCAGCCACCTGCAGGAGGTGTTTGTTCGGTGACTGAGGGTGAGCTGGAGGCTAACTAGTGTCTCACTGGGACTGAGATAATCCTGACAGTCTGCCTTGCTGTGGATGTGCCAAGGGGTTCTGGTATGACTGGAGTACTGTGTGCAGTTTTGGTCGCCGCACTTACGCAAGGATATTTTGGCCCTGGAGGGAGTGCAGAGGAGGTTTACTAGGCTGATACCGGAGTTGAGGGGGTTGAGCTATGAGGAGAGGCTGAATAAACTAGGCTTGTACTCGTTAGAGTTTAGAAGAATGAGGGGAGATCTCATTGAGACGTATAAGATGATGAATGGGATGGATAGGATAGAGGTGGAGAGACTCTTCCCGCTCAGAAAGGACAGTAGGACTAGGGGGCACAGCCTCAAGATAAAGGGGGGGCGGTTTAGAACGGAGTTGAGGAGGAACTTCTTCACTCAAAGGGTGGTGAATCTCTGGAATTCTCTGCCCGTTGAAGTGGTGGAGGCTGCCTCGCTAAATATTTTTAAGACGCGGGTTGATGGGTTTTTGATAAGAGAGGGGATTAAGGGTTATGGGGAGAGGGCGGGAAAGTGGAACTGAGCCACGACAGATCAGCCATGATCTTATTGAATGGCGGGGCAGGCTCGAAGGGCTAGATGGCCCACTCCTGCTCCTATTTCTTATGTTCTTGTGTCGTGTGACTCTACAGATGTTGATGACGACAGACACCCAAAGTGCTAGCTCCATTATCCCCTCCTGTCATCATCTCAGCCATTGAATGAAATCCTCACCGGTGATGGTAAATGTGCAGGGGAACAGGGATAGGGCAGGAGGTGGGATTGGGTAAGATTCTTCAGACAGTCAGTGCAGGCTTGATGAGTCAAATGGCCTCCTCCTACACTGTAAGGATTGTATGAATTTTGAATCTACAGACATTATTCCAGCAACCTGTATCCTACCGTTGTAGTAAGTTGAGTACAATTTTCTTTATTTGAGAAAAGAATCTTTAGTGGTTTATAGATATGGTGCCAATCCTCCATGTTTCTGAACTTTGGATTTATGTACCAGCCTGCTTAGTTGTAGAAATGTCAGTGGTTGTATCTGGGAAGGAGGGAGTGGGAGACCCTGTGTCAATCATAATCGCCAACATAGTCTCTTGGCTGGAATTTTCCAGCTGGCAAGATTTTCCAGTCCCATTGATAGTAAACCATTGCCACAGGCTTTCCAGCGTTGGGAGGAGTGGTCAGGGAGAAGGGTGCTTGCATAGAACAGGAAAACCACTTGACAGCATTGAGATCAGAAGACCCAACCATCAGCCAATGGTGGGCTACCTCCATTGCTGCAATATGCGCCACAGGAGGGGCAGCAAGTTCTGCCAGTGGGCTGAATGGCCTGTCGCGTCGATGTTGAGCAGAAAGTGGGCCTTTTCAAAAGGCCCAAGTTCTACTACCAATGTGTCAAATTGGATTGATTCAGACATGGATTGCCAAAGCTTTGAGTTTGTCAGAAACACGAGGTACAAGATTCTTGCCAGGTTGCTTTCCTCAAGAAAAGAACTGTAATGTTTACTTGTGTTGAAGATGACGGTGAAGAATTGACTGAAATTTTATTTCCAAAGGTGGCCCAGTTGCCATGGATACCAGTCAGCTCACCTCCAAGCCTGTTAACTCCAAAAGGGATCAACTCGGGTCGAGAACCAAAGTGAAAATAAACTTGGTATGAAAATATGCTTTTATTAAACCTAACGCCAATCTTCCAAATGTGCAGGTGCTTTGGAACCCCAATATGTTAAAATGAACCCAACTGATTACTGCACGGAATGATACTTGTGTGGTAAATCTATCAACCTGAGCTGGTGTAACATCACGAAAGGCCCTCCCTCCCTCAGATACTTGTCTGTCTCCCTTTTTTTATAAATAGTTAGGAACATAGGAATTAGGAGCAGAGGTGGGCAAATTCAGCCCTTGAAGCCTGCTCCACCAATCAATCAGATAATCATAGAATTATAGAATCCTACAATGCAAAAGGAGGCCACTTGGCCCATCAAATCTACACTGACTACATTTACTTTATCAATCCCTTTTGAAAATTTTATATACTTTGATCAGATTCCCTTGTTTTCGTACCCATCCTTCAATGTCCATCCTCCATTCCTCTTGCCTAACTTCTTTTCCTGTCCAATATCCTTGAGAATCTTGCCTCTCAAATCCTTGTCCAATTTTCCTTCTGTTTTGAATACGTCCAACCCTCTGCTGTCCCTCCCACAGTGTGGAAACCAACAGAACCAAAGGTCTGTGACTACGCTACATCTTCCTCATCCTTCCTACAATCTTTGACATGGTTAAACTTATCATTCCCTTCCAGCTACTTACCTTCAGCTTTCAGGCCTGGGATTTTCCTGTTCTCTCCTCTCTCACCGTCTATCCACTATCTCTGGAGTCACCCAGAGATCTACCCTTGGCGTTTTTCCGACTCGTTGTGTAAGGCCCAAGATTGTATCTCAATAAGCTTGATCGTAAATCCAGCTCCCTCCCTGGCCCCTTCACTGGATCATGCTACACAAAAAGGTTGTTTGGCCACCTTTTGACGTGCTAGCTGTATGTCACATGTATTAATGTACAGTGAAAAGTGTTGCTTCTGGCACACTATATAGACAAAGCATACTGTACATAGAGGAGGAGAAGAGAGTGCAGAATGTAGTGTTACAGTCGTAGCTAGGACGTAGAGAAAGATCAACTTAATACGAGGTAGGTCCATTCAAAAGTCTGACAGCAGCAGGGAAGAAGCTGTTCTTGAGTTGGTGGTTACGTGACCTCAGACTTTTGCATCTTTTTCCTGATGGAAGAGAGAATGTTCAGGGTGTGTGCTGGCTGCATAATTAAGGATCCCACGCTCTCAAAGAGCTAATTAATTGCTGAAAAGAGAGACATTTTTGCTGAATCTTTTTGTCTTGCACTCATCAGGACAAATGCAAGAATACCAAATTTCAGACGGGCATAACATTACACGCTACAGGAGAAAATGGGTGCTGATTGGTTGGCAAGTCAACTCTGACTAAAATGTTGCCACGGGAAAAAGCAATAGGAAATTATAGGCTTCCTAAGCCAATGAACAAAGCACAAAGCCAGATTTGAACATATTCTTCTTGTTTGCAGAGATTGGGTCCTGAGTGTGAATCTATATCTCCTAGCAAATGTACATGAGCTACTTTTGAGTTCAACGGATGACCTTAAATTGGTTGTTTAATGCAGCTATTAACATGGGTTGCACTTGCTGAACAATCCTAATTGCAGAATGTCCACTCCTCTACTCTTTTCCCCATAACCCTGCATACCTCTCCTTTTCAATTATGTATCTAATTCCTTCTTGAAAGGTTCATGGTGGGAGACTTAGGAGGGATGTCCGAGGTAGATTCTTTACTCAGAGTGGTTGGGGTGTGGAATGCACTGCCTGCTGTGATAGTGGAGTCGGACACTTTAGGAACTTTCACGCGGTTATTGGATAGGCACATGGAGCACACCAGAATGATGGGGAGTGGGATAGCTTGATCTTGGGTTCGGACATAGCTCGGCACAACATCGAGGGCCAAAGGGCCTGCACTGTGGCGTACTGTTCTATGAAAGTTACTCCTGAATGTGTCACTGCCGTCATTTTCAGGCAGTGTAGTCCAAATGGACTGTGACTCTGTCCTCTGGTTACTCTGCCTCCTGATGCTTTCAATCCAAGAGTGTCAGAGCAGCATTAATTTACAGGAAGGATGTTGATCTCAGAAGGAGACATTCTGTACATCACACAACATCTGCTCAGACACGTAGCATGTAAAATTAAAGCGTGTGGGATTGGGGGCAGTGTATTAAGATAGATGGAAAGTTGGTAGGCAGACAGGAAACAGAGTAAGAATAAATGGGTCTTCCAAATGGCAGGCAGTGACTGGTGGGGTGCTGCTAGAATCATTGCCAGGACACCAGCTGTACACAATATATATTAATGATTTCGATAAGGAAACTAAGTGTACTCCAAATTTGCAAATGACGCAAAGCTGGGTGGGACGGTGAGCTGTGAGAAGGATACGTGGTTGTTTGTGTGATTTGGACAATCTGAGTGAGTGGGGAAATGCATGGTAGATAGAGTACAACATGGATAAAATGTAAGGTTATTCACTCTTTGGTAGCAAAAATCGGAAGGCAGATTACTATCTGGTTGTAAATTCAGAGAGGCAAACGTACAACGAGACCTGGGTGTCCTCACAGATGTTGAAGGCAAGCGTGCAGGTGCAGCTGGTGGTAAAGCAGGCTAATGGCATGTTGGCCTTTTATATAGAGAGGATTCCAGTACAGGAACAGGACTGTCCTTATGCAATTATAGAGGGCCTTGTTGAGGCCACACCAGTGTGCTATTTTAGGCTCCTTTATCTGAGGAAGGAATGCTCTTGCTTCAGAGGGAGAAGAGCCCAAGTTTTCTGATTCCTGGGACAGCAGGATTGATGTGTGAGGAGAGATTGAGTCAGTTAGGATTGTGTTCACTGGAGTTCAGAGGAAAGGGGTGGGGGGGTCTCATAGAAATCTATAAAACCCTAACGAGATTAGGCAGCGCAAATATGGGAAGGGTGTTCCTGATGGTAGAGGAGTCCGAAATCGGGTGTCTGAGGATACAGAGTAAATAAACCATTTCGAACTGATGGGAGAGTGGTGAGCCTGTGGAATTCTCTATCACAGAGAATAGATGAGGCCAAAACATTGGATGTTTTCAAGTAGGAGTTATTGCCTTTATCAATCGAGGGATTGAGTTTAGGAGTCGGGAGATAATGCTGCAGCTTTATAAGACCCTAGTCAGACCCCACTTGGAGTACTGTGCGCAGTTTTGGTCGCCTCACTACAGGAAGGATGTGGAAGCTATTGAGAGGGTGCCGAGGAGATTTACAAGGATGTTGCCTGGATTGGGTGGCATGCCTTATGAGGATAGGTTGAGGGAGCTAGGTCTTTTCTCCTTAGAGAGACGAAGGATGAGAGGTGACCTGATAGAGGTATATAAGATGTTGAGAGGTATAGATCGGGTGGATTCTTGGAGGCTATTTCCCAGGGCTGAAATGGTCACTACGAGAGGACACAGGTTTAAGGTGTTGGGGAGTTGGTACAGAGGAGATGTCAGGGGTAAGTTTTTCACTGAGTGGCGGGTGAGTGGAATCGGCTGCTGTCGGTGGTGGTGGAGGCAAATTCGATAGGGTCTTTTCAGAGACTTGTGGATGAGTCCATAGGATTGAGAGTTGTAGGTAAGTCTAGTGGGTAGCGATGTAATCGGCGCAACTTGTGGGCTGAAGGGCCTGTTTGTGCTGTAGTTTTTCTATGTTCTATAGCTCTTGGGGCAAAAGGAACCAAAGGGTAACGGGGAGTGGGGGGAGAGACGGGATCAGGCTATTGAGTTGGATGATCAGCAATGATAACGAATGGCAGAGCAGGCTCGAAGGCTCTTGCTCCGATTTTCTATGTGGGGGTCATGATTGGCCACGATGATCATGTATGTGGGAGCAGGCTTGGAGAGCTGAATGGTCTCCTATTTTCTGTTCTTCAGAACATTTCAAATTGTAAGATATTCCTTTGTAAAAATTGGCCCCTAAGCAATCTGAGAAATATTAACAAGCAATAGTGTAACTGTTTCTGTTTTCAGATGTTAGTACTGAAATTTTATCGCATCTTACTAACCCTAGATGCTCAAAATACACGCTTGTTCTGTCTGTCCCTGCACTCACTCCTATACCACTTACTTTCAGCTCCTATTACAGCTCTACTTATCCTTGCATTGAATAGGTAGAGAGCCATTTATTTTACACCTCATTAGATCAGTTGCTGCATCAGTGTAGATCATAGTACAGGGAGCTTTTGTCGTGTTTTCATATCTGTAAAATGATCAGATGAGCTAGTCGTTGTGTATAATAGTCTAGAGCTTAATCTCTAATGTCTCCTTTTTCACTCTTTTTATGCTCAGGAAGCCACACGTGGCTCTGTGGCTGTGGATGAATTGAGCTCCAGTGAATTGCAGGCTAACTATGGTAGTCCAGTCCACACTGTTGACGGTAAGAATTAAACATTAATGTCATTGTGAATCTAACATTTTTTTTTGTTTCAAGAACATAGTGCTCATTTTCAATATACTAAAACACCCCAACCTGCTTCCCAAGAGATTTATTGAGTAGCATTTGATACTGAGAAGGTGACATTAAGACAGGCGACCAAATGCTTGGTTAAAGAGATTTTTTAAAAATGATTAAAGCGTTAAAGCCAAAATTTTTGGATGAAACAAATCTCCTTTCTGCATGAACGTAGTGTATAGAGGATACAACTGAATGAACTATGGCCCCAGGCTCAACCTGGAGGGTTTGACATGGGAACCATTACTGAAATGTGGCTACAAAATGGTCAGGAATGGGAGCTAAATATGAACTCACCAAGACTCCTGAGCATCTTCCAAAATCAGGACCGCTTCCATCTAGAGGGACAATGTCACATGGGAGCACCATCACCTGCAATTTCCACTCCCAGCCATTCACCATCTTGACTTGGAAATATATTGGCCGTTCCTTCACCGTCGCTGGGTCAAAGTCTTGGAGCTCCCTCCCTAACAGCACCGTGGGAGTACACTACATGACTACAACACTTCGAGAAGCTGGCGGTCAGCCCCCTCTTGAAGACAATTGGGAATGGACAATAAACGCTGACCTAGCCGGCAATGCACGCATCCCTTCAATGAGTATTTTAAAGAGTCTGTAGGATGGATAAGGAAAATGGTGAACGATGTGGGTGGCAGACTTGTGATTTGAAGATAAAATCACTTTGAATAGTAACAACAGTTATAATGAGAAATATGTGGGCAATGAAACCTTTTTTTATGGATAGAATTAAGGAATAGAATATCATTTAAGGCTGGAGTAGAAGTGAGCAGGTCCCCAACTGTGAAATGGTAGATTGTATCAATGCAGAGATTAGACCAGTATGTTCTTAATGGATGAATGTAGCTTCCACGTAGATTGTGATAAGGAGACCAGATCATGTCAAAAAGATAGTCAATTTACTTTAGTGTGTCTGGAATTGTTTTCTGCAGCAGCGTGCCATTGAAACAATGGGTTATATTAGATTTAGTTTAACAGTCTTAACCGTGTATGAGCATTTGTTAATAGCGATCATAATAAACTTCTCTTAATAGAGGACAACCTTGCATTCGAAAGGGAAAAATCTGAAATGGCTGCTCATAGTCTAGATGTGGGCAAGACTGACTTTGGTGCGATAAGACAGAGGGACCACAATAAACTGGGCAAATTTGTTAACCTTTCGGAGAGCCAGGGTAATGGGGACTCGGGTTCAAATCCCACCATGGCAAATGTTGAAATTTGACTTCAATAAAAATCTGGAATTAAAAGTTTAATGATGATCATGAAACCGTGCAGGTAGCACAGTGGTTAGCACTGCTGCTTCACAGCTCCAGGGACCTGGGTTCGATTCCCGGCTCGGGTCACTGTCTGTGCGAAGTTTGCACGTTCTCCTCGTGTCTGCGTGGGTTTCCTCCGGGTACTCCGGTTTCCTCCCACAGTCCAAAGATATACGGGTTAGGTTGACCATGCAAAAATTGCCCCTTAGTGTCCTGAGATGCGTAGGTTAGAGGGATTAGTGGGTATAATATGTAGGAATATGGGGGTAGGGCCTGGGTGGGACTGTGGAGAGTGCAGACTCGATGGGCCAAATGGCCTCTTTCTGCACTGTAGCGATTCTAAGTCATTCTAAGAAACCGTTGTCTATTGTTGCAAAAACCCGTCCAGTTTGCTAATGTCCTTTTTAGGGAAGGAAAGATGCCATCCTTACGCAGTCTGGCCTACATGTGACTCCAGAGGTTGTCTCTTAACTGCCCTCTTAAAGGGACAGTTGGGGACCCAACAATAAATGATGGCCCAACCGTGCCCACATCCAATGAAAGAATGGAGATCAAAAAGCCATCTTGAAAATTTTCAGCCCATCTGAGAGAGCCAGCACGGAATTATAAATAAGCAAAATGCTGTGGAAGCTGAAATCTGAAATAATAACAGCGGACACCAGAAAAACTCAGCATCTGTCAGGAGAGAAACAGAGTTAACGTTTTTGAGTCTATAGACTCTTCATCGGAACTATTATCATGTTATTTTGGAGTTATAAATGCCTAAACGTTCTGAGTAAAATAAGAGTGGACATGTGGGCACTGTGTTGTATTTTAAAGTAGAGCCAGTCCTTAGTTAGAGTTGAATTTCTAACAAATCTCTGCAATTTAAATCTCCAGCATTTTGTAGGATCCCTACAGCGCAGATTTGGCCCATTGAGTCTGCACCGACCACAATCCCACCCAGGCCCAATTCTTGTCATCCCACATATTTACTGTTGATCCCTTGACACTAGGGTAAATTTAGCATGACCAATCCACCTAACCCATGTGTCTTTTGGGCTGTGGGAGGAAACTGGAGCACCCGGAGGAAACCCACGCAGACACAGGGAGAATGTGCAGACAGTGACCCGAGGCCAGAATTGAACCTGGGTCCCTGGCACTGAGCGGCAGCAGTGCTAATCACTGTGCCGCCCTGCCTCAGCACAAAAAGGATGTTCCAAAGTCCAGAGTAAAGATTCTTCCACCATTTACACACCAGCATTCAGTGCTATCAAAGAGTATAGCTGAGATTCGAGATGTCACACTCATGCCAGCATTCTAGGATGAAGAGAGATAGTGTGGATGAGATGCTACCTCTGCCATTCCCTGCAGGCAGTCTCCTGAGTGTCTTTCCCCTTGGGGACTCCGATCTGTGATGCCACTTTTAAGGCGTGATCCCTCTACATCTCATTCCTCCACTTCCCCTTTATGTTATTGACCCCGTCACTTCCAGGGTTCCTGGCTGAAGCCCCACTTCTCGGTGCATCGGCTCAGCAAGTGGGAAAACCATCTCCAAAATTAATCCTTGCCCTGTGACTCAGACCCAAGAGCTGCAAAGGCCGTTGTGTGTCAAGGGCGTCTTGCACAAGTCACCACCTTTTTTGCTGGGCGAGTTACTGAAGACGTTCAGTGACACTTCCTGAACCAGAGAGGCAGAATTAAATCACATTGAATCGCATTTAAGTTCTATCTAACTGGGCCAGGGTTATGGGAAGGGTCCTGCCTGGGGGAGAGGAGGGTCCTGCCTGGGAGAGGGCAGTTTGTTGGGTCAGGGTGGGTGTGTGCTCAAACCAAAAATACTGCAGATACTGGAAATCTGAAATAACAAAGTTATGTTGTTTAGTGTCATTTCATTTACAGGAATTCCATACCTGTAATTCCAAAGTATTAGAGAAAGCAAATGGGATGCTGGCTTTTATTTCAAGGAACCTGGAGTGCACAGATCCCTGAAAGTTGGCCCCCAGGTTGATGAGGTTGTTAAGAAAGCGAACGGTGTGTTAGCTTTTATTGGTAGAGGGATTGAATTTCGGAGTCGTGAGGTCATGTTACAACTGTACAAAACTCTGGTGCGGCCGCACTTGGAGTATTGCGTACAGTTCTGGTCGCCGCATTATAAGAAAGATGTGGAGGCATTGGAAAGGGTGCAGAGGAGGTTTACCAGGATGTTGCCTGGTATGGTGGGAAGGTCTGATGAGGAAAGGCTGAGGGGCTTGAGGTTGTTTTCGTTAGAGAGAAGAAGGTTAAGAGGTGACTTAATAGAGGCATATAAAATGATCAGAGGATTAGATAGGGTGGATAATGAGAGCCTTTCTCCTCGGGATGATGATGGCTAACACATAAGAACATAAGAAATAGGAGCAGGAGTCGGCCATCTAGCCCTTCGAGCCTGCCCCGCCATTCAATAAGATCATGGCTGATCTGTCGTGGCTCAGTTTCACATTCCCGCCCTCTCCCCATAACCCTTAATCCCCTCTCTTATCAAAAACCCATCAACCCGCATCTTAAAAATATTTAGCGAGGCAGCCTCCACCACTTCAACGGGCAGAGAATTCCAGAGATTCACCACCCTTTGAGTGAAGAAGTTCCTCCTCAACTCCGTTCTAAACCACCCCCCCCTTTTATCTTGAGGCTGTGCCCCCTAGTCCTATTATCCTTTCTGAGCGGGAAGAGTCTCTCCACCTCTATCCTATCCATCCCGTTCATCATCTTATACGTCTCAATGAGATCTCCCCTCATTCTTCTAAACTCTAACGAGTACAAGCCCAGTTTATTCAGCCTCTCCTCATAGCTCAACCCCCTCAACTCCCCTCAACACGAGGGGACATAGCTTTAAATTAAGGGGTGGTAATTATAGGACGGATGTCAGAGGGTAGTAAGGTTGTGGAATGCCCTGCCTGCAGCAGTTGTGGACTCGCCAACTTTAAGGGCGTTCAAATGGTCAGTGGATAGGCATATGGATAACATTGGAATAGTTTAGGTTAGAGGGTCATTAGATTGGTTCCACTGGTCGGTGCAACATCGAGGGCCTCGGGCCTGTACTGCGCTGTAATGTTCCATGTTCTAAAATAAAGAAGTGTTGCTGCAACTGTACAAACTACCAGTGAGACCACACTCAGAATACTTTGCACAGTTTTGGTCCCCTTATTTAAGGAAATGTGTATTATCATTGCAGACAGCACAGAGGAGGTTTACTGGGATGATCCCGGGAATGGAGGGACTGTCATGTGAGGAAAGACGAAACGGGTTGGGTCTTTACCCCTTGCAGCTCAGAAGAATGACAGGTGACCTGGTTGAAACAGAGAAGATTCTTAGGGGGATAGACAGGGTAAATGTAGGGGGGATGTTTCCACTCATGGGAGAGTGTAGAACCAGAGGACAGAGTCACAGAATAAGATGACGTTCAGTTAAGATGGATTTGAGGAAGAATTTCCTTCTGAGTGGAGAATCTTTGGAACTATTTACATCAGGGGCTGAGTATTTGAACATTTTCAAGGCTGAGATCGATAGGTTTTTAACCGGGCGGAGAATTAAGATAAGGCAGGAAAGTGGACTTGGTGTTAGATCTGCCATGGTCTTATTAAATGGTGGAGCAAGCTTGATGGGCTGAATGGCCTCCTGTTCTTATTTCTTGCAGGCTACAACACTTGGCAAAATGGTATTTCCTTTTTTTTTCTCATTAATACACAAAACGTGGAGGTAATTGTAAATCTTAGTGCTGTGGCATTAACGGGGTTACATTGCAAAGTTTCACCAACAACTTGGCTTAGTTGGTTTCAGTAATTTCTGCGCGATAACAGCCTCAACTGTCTGTCTCTCAACAGCAACCAATCAACCACCCGACTCTAAAAGCCAAGATCTACTCAACTTGCAGAGGTAAGAAATGTGTTATTTTGTTTTTGCGGGTGTTATGATGTTCTGTACGTGTATTTGTAATTCTGGAATATACAAAACTGAAACTCATTGTATATTTTTTTCCACCCTCCCCTACCCTACCCTACCCTACAGTGCCTCAGCGACTGAACAGGAAGTGGAGGTAAATTTGGCATCGCACAGATTATGTATCATTTGGTTTTAGTGTTGGACTCTGTTCGTAAATGGACAGCTCGCAAGTCACCTTCCACAAGTAACACCCCTGCTTGCCCTGTCCTTCCCTCTCGTGTATCTATTTGGAGGGAAAACTGGACCAAAATATGAGTGCGTTGGGGTTGACAAACTTGTTTGGGAATCTCCCAGGAATTGAAGGTTCCTCTGCCAAACCATTGTGGAGAACAAACTGAGGAAAAACCATAAATTCTCAAGGAAAACCCCCAAAAAAAGATTTTCTTAGCATCGTAGAATCCTTCCAGTACAGAAGGAGGCCACTTGACCCATCAAATCTGCACCCACAGCAATGCTATCCTATCCCTGTAACCCCACATACTTACCTTGTTAAATTTACCCTACTTTCGAGGCAGGGGGGGCGGTTGGAATTAGCAAGACCAATCAATTTAACCTGCACAGGTGGCACAGTGGTTAGCACTGCTGCCTCCTAGCACCAGGGACCCGGGTTCGATTCCTAGCTTGGGTGACTGTCTGTTGTGTGGAGTTTGCACATTCTCTCTGTGTCTGTGTGGCTTTCCTCCGGGTGTTCCGGTTTCCTCTCAGTCAAAAATGTGCGGGTTAGGTTGATTGGCCGTGCTAAGTTGCTCCTTAATGTTAGGGAGATATCGTGTGGATTAATAGGGTAAATATATAAGGAAAGGGGGATAGGACCTAGGTGGGACTGCTGTGCAGACTCATAAGAACATAAGAAATAGGAGCAGGAGTCGGCCATCTAGCCCTTCGAGCTTGCCCCGCCATTCAATAAGATCATGGCTGATCTGAAGTGGATCAGTTCCACTTTCCCGCTTTCTCCCCTTAATTCCCCTGTCTATCAGAAACCTATCTACCCGTGACTTAAATATATTTAGCGAGGCAGCCTCCACCACTTCAACGGGCAGAGAATTCCAGAGATTCACCACCCTTTGAGTGAAGAAGTTCCTCCTCAACTCTGTTCTAAACTGCCCCCCACCCCCTTATTTTGAGGGTGTGCCCTCTAATTCTGATGTCCTTTCTAAGCGAGAAGACTCTTCAGGGGTTGAAGGTTCAATTCCTCGATGGGACTCCTCCTGCACGGTAGGGATTCTATTCTGTGATCTTTGGGAGGAGACCAGAGCACCCGAAGGAAAATCGCGCAGGGACGGGGAGAACATGCAAAGTTCACACAGACCAGGCAGGAATTGAACCCAGGCCCTTAGCGCTGTGAGGCCGCAGTGCTAGCCACTGTGTCACTGTACTGCCCTCCTTGAAACGATACTGTCCAAAAATAATGGAAGAAAACTTGCATTTATCTAGCGCCCTCTTCACAATCTCAGGGAATCTCTAATTGCTTCACAGCCAATTTCAGTAAGGTGGCATTGGAGTCGCTGTTGTGCAGTGGGGAGCTGCAGAGAAAGAGGTGGCAGGGTAACAGCGATGTGTCAATGATTGCCTGGCAATGATGATGCGTGACACATCCCTGATAAACCAACTAATATTTTCCTGCTCGGTAATTTCCATAGACTGGGGTGGGAAATAACATAAAGAAACTTTGCAGCACGTATCCAAGCAAGTGGTCTTGGTGTGTTGAAGCACGCGTTCGCACTCCTTCAATACACACACGTATTTCTCTGTTTTTTAACGTTGACGTCTCTTTTTAAATACAGGCTGAATTTCTCCGCTTCTCGTTAGCTTTCAAATGTGACGTGTTCACTCTGGATAAGCGATTACGCCTGGAGGAAAGATCCAGAGATTTGGCCGAAACAAATTTGAGAAAAGAGATTGAGAAATGTCAACAAATGTTGCAGGTTAGCACCCGGCTCATTGACTGAAGTGTGTTTTAATTTCCCTTCTCCCTCCTCACCCCCAAAACAACACAGGCAAAATTACAGTGCATGCTATACTTATTTTTATTTTTTTGTCTGATCACTGTGGTGGGATTAAAACGACCCGGCAAAATTTAGCAATTTCCTTGCCTTCCCAAGTTATACACATCTCCCATTTTAATCTCCCCAAACAAGGAAAATCGGAGCAAGTTCCAGCACAATGCCGTGACCAATTAAAGTCGACTTGCTAACCGATCAGCACACGTTTCCTGGAGTATAAATTGTTGTGTTCCTTGGAAATTTGGTATTCTTGCATTTGTCCTGATGAGTGCAAGATGAAAAACTTTGGCAACACGTCCCCCTTTTCAACAAGATTCAAGTTCGGTATAACCAAGTGACTGATTAGAGGAATAATTCCTTAGAACAAACTCTTGCTACCTCTTCCTTTTTACCATCACTTTTCTGTCCCATTCTCTTCCCCCACACTCCTCTTATCTCATCTCATTCACCTTTTTCTGTTCCCGACAGACGGTGAAGCCTCTGTGTGAAGAACAGTCGCTGGAGGCCTTTGAGAAACTGGAAAAAAGTCTGGCGATGCTCATGCAGATCACCAGCAGAGTGGCTAGCAGAGCGGAAATGCTCGGGGCCATTCACCAGGTGAACGTGGGCTGGATAAAACCTTTAGTCTCAGGGGTGCTTGTGCTCCAAATAAGGAAAATTTACGTGTTTTGCTTTTCAAACTCAAAAGATGCCGTTCTACTTGTCGCCCAGAATTCTGAGTTTAAGCGAATGCTAATAATCCCCCATCGGAGAGGCAACCTGAAAGGTAATGGGAAGCTACAAGGGGCATAAAAATGAAGAGAAGGTGGAGAGGAGGAAGAGAGAATGGGGAGCACCCCAAGGCAGTGCAGAGGATTTTAATACTTATTATTCATCTAACTAGAGACATAGCCTGGATTTTAGCCTGGGTGGGGGGGGGCACATCTCATGCAGGTACGGAGAGAGGCGTACCATCTTGAGGTCTAAAGTGTGGGTTTTCCGGCCACCAAGGTTGACGGGCTCCTGTCATGTCAGGTGAGGGTATCCTGCAGCACAAAGACACAGTCAAAGTGGTCTGCTGTGAGCTGGGGAGTGGGTGGCCTGATTACAGGGTATGGGAGCAGACAGATCTCAGCGAGGAGGTACACAAGTGTTGTTGCTCCCCCCTTGCTCACAAACAAGGCCTGAGGGCTAACAGCAGAACATGTCCAAAGATGCGCGGGTTAGGTTGATTGGCCGTGCTAAGAAATTGTCCCTTAGTGTCCAGGGATGTGTAGGTTAGAGGGATTAGTGAGTATAATATGTAGGGATATGGGGGTAGGGTCTGGATGGGATTGTGTTCGGTACAGACTCGATGGGCTGAAGGGCCTCTTTCTGCACTGTAGGGTTCTATGATTCTATGTTTGCATCATTATAAGTGACGATGTGCCACACAAGTGCCAGGCAATGACCATTTTCAACAAGAGATAGTCAAATCATTGCCCCTTGACAATTAATGGCATTACCATTGCTGGATTTCTCCCTATCGTCACCATCCTGGGGGTTGCCATAAACTGAACTGGGTGAGCTATACAAATATTGTGACTACAAGGGCAGGTCAGAGGCTAAGAATTCTACAGTTAGTAACTCACCTCCTGACCTTCCAAAGCTGGTCCACCAACTACAAAGCACAAGTCAAGAGTGTGATGGAATTCTCTCCATTTGCCTGGTTGAGTGCAGCTCCAACAACATTCGAGAAGCTCGACACCAAGCAGGACAAAGTAGCCTACCTGATCAGCTCTCCATCTATCAAGCTGAACGCTCACTCCCTTCACCATTAATACATAGTAGCGGCAGTGAGTACCATCTACAAGAGGCACTGCAGCAACTCACCATGGCTCCTTCAACAGCACCTTCCAAATCCATGCCCTCTACCATCTACAGGGACATGGGCAGCAGGTATGCAGGAACGCCACACTTGCAAGTTCCTCTCAAAGTCACTCACCTCTCTGACTTGTCATTCCTTCACTGTCACTGGGTCAAAATCCTAGAACAGCTTCCCTAACTGCACTGTGGGTGTACCTACAGCACAGTGGATGTACCTGCACCTGCAGCAGTTCAAGAGGGTGCTTTGCCACCACAAGCTCATGGGCAATTAGGGATGGGCAATCAATGCTGCCCAATCCAGTGAGTCTCTCATCCCCTGAAAGATTTAGGGTAAATTTCACTGACCAGCCCACCCCTGCTGATCAGGTTGGTAGGCAGAGTCTCATCCCGACAGTATTTATACCAGAGGTGGACAGTGAGTTGGATTCTCGTTTCAGAATTTTGGAATCTTAACTTCCTACCCAATCTAGTCATTCTTGGGAAATGACGTTTATCTGTGTGTACAAACAGCTCAGGTGGTTGTTATCGCCCCTTTTTCAGTTATTTGAGGACTGAATCACATCTATCCTATTTAATAAGAGAATGGGTTGATTTGAAAAGCATGATTTTAATAACAAAACATCCATATTTGCTCCCATTCCGTGTCCGAATGGGAAAATGATAGTTATGTTGTGTGTCTGAAACCAGATGATGTATTTCTGATAATGTATTACTGAGTTAACCTTCTTGTGAAAGGGTTTTTTTTTAATTCATTCACGGGACATGGGCATCGGTGCCTGGCCAGCATTTATTGCCCATCTCTACTCGCCCTTGAGAAGGTGGTGGCGAGCTGCCTTCTTGAACCGCTGAAGTCCCCCTGTGCTGTGGGTCTTTGTTGAGACTCTGTAGTGATTGATACAACTGAGAGGCTGGCTGGGCTATTTCACAGGGCAGTTGAGAGTCAGTCACATTGCTGTGGATCTGGAGTCACATGTAGGCCAGACCGGGTAAGGACGGCAGATTTCCTTCCCTAAAAGACATTAGTGAACCAGATGGGTTTTTCCAACAATTGACAATGGTTTCGTGGTCATCAGTGATTCTTAATTCCAGACTTTTTTTTTAATTGAATTCAAATTCCATCATCTGCTATGGTGGGATTCGAATCCAGGTCCCCAGAATATTAGCTGAGTTTCTAGATCAATAATCTAGCAATAAACCACTAGGCTATTCCCACAACTTGAAGTGGAGATGTAATTTACTTGAATGCACTAGACCAGAAGTGGAGCAGCATTGTCAGAAGGACCAAACCAGGATGTTAGAGGTCTTATTCGATGTGCTGTTTATATCGCAAGGCGCTATGCTGGTAGGTATGTCCCACCCACCTACATTGGCACCAAGTGTAGGCATCTGTTCAAAGGGAGTTTGCACATATTCAGTCCCATCAGTTTTGCCCATATCCTCTCAAATCCAAAAAAGTGCTGACCATGATGTGTGATGGTCTCAAATTTATAACCATGATTGTTTCTGATTGATCCTTTGCCCATGTCTCAAGTGACACTGAGGGTTATTTAAGGAGCTGGAAATGGGCAAACTGCCAGTAGCCATGTATCTCCCTCACTTAACGGGAAAGGCATTCATTTGTGTGTCTAGAATGGTGAATGCCTCTCTGAACTAAGAATTAATGTGTGGTATTAGTATCTATAAACTCCACTATCGACTTTCCGGGTGTTACCATTGACCAGAAACTCAACTGGACTAACCATATAAACAGTGGCTAGGAATCCTATGATGAGTAACTCACCTCCTGACTCCCTACAGCCTGTCCACTATACACAAGGCAGGAGTGCGATGGATTACTCTCCGCTTGTCTAGATGAGTGCAGCTCCAACAGCGTTGGAGAAGCTCAGCTACATCCAGGACAATGAGTAAAACATCCAATGGATAGAGTGAGGTCTTAACCTAGCAATGGGTGATGGTGGCAAATATTTTCCTGCTGTCACTTTGGGCTGAGTGACATCCCCCTTCCCTGAGACATAAAGGCCGGAATTTTACAGGCACGCCCATCCTGATCCCGGGGGCAGGCGAGGCTCGGAGAACGGCCTCAGGTGGGATCGTACGAACCTTGGGCTGATGTGATCAAGAAGGTGAATGGGATGCTGGCCTTTATAGCGAGGGGGATAGAATATAAAAGCAGGGAGGTCTTGCTGCAACTGTACAGGGCACTGGTGAGGCCGCAGGTCGCCGCACTTGCGCAAGGATATTTTGGCCTTGGAGGGATTGCAGAGGAGGTTCACTAGGCTGATACCGGAGATGAGAGGGTAGGACTATGAAGGGAGACTAAATAGACTGGGTCTGTACTCGTTGGAGTTTAGAAGGATGAGTGGGGATCTTATAGAGACATATAACATAATGAAAGGGATGGATAGGGTAGAGGTAGAGATTCTTCCCGCTTAGTAAGGATCGCAGGACTAGAGGGCTCAAGATAAAGGGGGGAGCAGTTTAAAACGGAGTTGAGGAGGAACTTCTTCACTCAAAGGGTGGTAATTCTCTGCCCGTTGAAGTGGTGGAGGCTACCTCGCTGAATATATTTAAGTCACGGGTAGATAGGTTTCTGATAGACAGGGGAATTAAGGGGAGAAAGCAGGAAAGTGGAACTGATCCACGACAGATCAGCCATGATCTTATTGAATGGCGGGGCAGGCTCGAGGGGCTGGATGGCCTACTCCTGCTCCTATTTCTGATGTGCCAGTAAAATTCCGCCCAAACTGAGGTTGAGCTTGTGACGTTCTAATTTTAAATCTATTGAGTGACCCCCGCACTGAAAGTTGGAACTTTTGTTTTGCTCGTTAGGAGACTCGAGTCAGTAAGGCTGTTGAGGTTATGATCCAGTATGTTGAAAACCTGAAGCGTATGTATGTGAAAGAACACACGGAACTGGAAGAAATGAAGCAACTTCTACTTCAGAATGACAAAGCCAGTAGTTCATTCGGAGAAAACCGAGGTAATTGTTCGTTTGGAGTTTGAATAATTACAACTTCTAGACGTGCCAGGCAAGTCATTTCCAGTCACTGTTTATTCTAATGTTGGAACCACCCATATTAACAGAGTTCAGCAGGAACTGTCTTTTCATGTTCGTAGCGGGCTGTGATGTTGGACCATTGTTTGGGAGTCATGGGTTCAAAGATCCTTCTGTTTTTTGGCATTGAGCTGGTCTGACAAATCATCTTTCTATCTTCTAGAGACACAAACTGCTGGGTTCAGTTTATTAAACATGCCTCTGTGGCTTGTGGACAGTCAAAAACAACTTGAGCTTGTAAAAATAGTTGGGGGGGAGAGAGAGACAGAGAGACACCCCAACAGACTTCACACCATCGCAAAATGAATTTTACTGGCTGGAAATCGCTGACCAAGTTTTAAAAAGGATTAAAATAGCAAACCTGTTAATGCAGCCAAGTGCCGGACGATTCTTCTAATTTTGTCAAACACAGAATGATCTCCAGTCTCTCGAAAGCTCTTTGCTAAATAAGCCCAGGTGGCGTGTTCTTCCTTTAAATGGACACGTGGAGACAAAACCATCTGTGGAATTTACACATCTTCTATTGTCTATATGGTCTCACTGAAACTCCAAATCTATAGACCCCCAGACTTACTGACCAGAATTTTCTCTCTCTCTCTCTGTGTGTGTCTCTCTCTCTCTCTACCTCCTGTCTGTCTGTCTCCCTCCCTCCCTTTTTTTGTGTGTGTGTGTGTGTGTGTGTGTGTGTGTGTGTGTCTGTCTGTCTGTCTGTCTATCTGCCCCTCCCTCCCTCTCTGTCTCTATCCACCCCCCGTCTGTCTGTCTCTATTCCTCTGTCTGTCTCTATCCCTCCCTCCCTCCCTCCCCTCCCTGTCTGTCTGTCTGTCTCTATCGCTCCCTCCCTGTCTGTCTGTCTCAACAAACAAAAGAACAAAAACAGCCCGGGAAACAGGCCCTTCGGCCCAACGAGCCCACGCCGCCATTTTAACATTACCAGTCCCCCCTCCACCCATGACCCTTATCTATGTTTATGGCATTCCACATTGAGGGGAGACTAATTTAGGGACAATTTATTACCTCCAATCAGCCTAAGAGCACATGTTTGGGGTGTGGGAGGAAACCGGAGCACCCGGAGAAAACCCACGCAAGCACGGGGAGAATGCGCAAACTCCCACAGACACCGGCCCAAATCCATGTGTCTGCACAGCAATCAGTGATAGTCACTGAGCTGTCGTCTTGCCCAGTATCTGGTCCAGTTCAGGCACACACTAACAACATGAAGTCCTAGGCTATTCTCGAACATCCAAGAGCAGCCCCAGTACGACCCATCGCGTGTATGCCCCTCGTTGGACAACAAGGCGGACCGACTTAAAACCTGTGAATGAAAAGAGAAAAACATTATTATCATTCCACATCCTTTTACATTACCAGGGACGTCCCAATGCTAATGGACCTTACTTAAAACAATCTCCTATATCCTCCCATCTCCAACCCACTCATGTGCCTGTCTAAGTTACTCTTAAACAACTCCAGCGTGCCTGCCTCCACCACCTTGCTTGGCAGAGCATTCCATACCCCCACTACCCTCTGTGTGAAAAACCTCCCTCTAATATCCGTGTTATACCTCTCCCCCCACACCCTAAGCCCGTGGCCCCTCGTACTGTGTGCCTCTAACATAGGAAATAGCTTACCACTGTTTACTCTATCTGTACCCTTCATAATCTTATATACCTCTATTAGACCTCCCCTCAGTCGCTGTCTTTCAAGGGAAAACAGCCCCAATTTGTTCAATCTTTCCTCATAACCCAGTCCTTCCATACCAGGCAACATCCTGGTAAACCTCCTCTGCACTCCAGAGTCTCCACGTCCTTCCGGTAGTAAGGTGACCAGAACTGGATGCAGTACTCCAAATGAGGCCTAACCAACGTTCTATACAACTGCAACATTAGACTCCAGCTCTTATACGCTATACCCCTTCCTATAAAGGCTAACATACCATAAGCTTTCCTCACAACCTTCTCCACTTGTACTGCCACCTTCAAAGACTTGTGCACTTGCACCCCCAGGTCCCGCTGTGTTTCTATACTCTTTATAAGCTTACCCTTTATCATATAACTCCCCCCTAAATTATTCCGGCCAAAATGCATCACCTCACATTTATCTGGATTAAACTCCATTTGCCATGTATCTGCCCAATCAACCAGCCTATCAATATCCCACTGTATTGCCAGACACTGCTGCTCACTGCCCGCCAATCCAGCCACCTTGGTGTTATCTGCAAATTTGCTGATCGCACCACTTACTCCCTCTTCCAAGTCATTTATATACACTACAAAAAGAAGAGGTCCCAGTACCGAGCCCTGCGGCACACCACTAGTGACAGACCTCCAGCTAGAAAAGGACCCTTCCACCACTACTCTCTGTCTCCTCTTACCAAGCCAGTTCTCAACCCATCTAGATACCTGACCACATATCCCATGAGCTTTAATCTTCTGTACCAACCTACCATGAGGGACTTTGTCAAACGCCTTACTGAAATCCATATAGACGACATCAACGGCTCATCCTTCATCAACCGTTTTTGTCACCTCCTCAAAAAATTCTACCAGATTCGTAAGACAAGACTTTCCCTTTACAAAGCCATGCTACGTATCCCTAATCAGATCGCAGCGCTCTAAGTGCTCAAACATCCTATCCCTAAGAAGCTTCTCCATCAACTTGCCTACCACTGACGTCAAACTTACCAGGGTTATCCCTCCTACCCTTTTTAAAGAATGGTACCACGTTTACTATCCTCCAGTCCTCTGGGGTCTGTCGTCTGTCTGTCTGTCTGTCTTTCCTCACAGACCATCCAGATTAGGAATTATATTCCAGTTTCTCATCACTTGGCTAGCTTCAGAACTTTCTCATTCCAGCCCTAATTCTAATCCCGTTCCAGCTCCCAATTTCGCCCTAATCCCAAACCTAAACCTGTCTACAATTTTAATCCCAGTCCGAATCCTACCTCCAATTTTAAATCACAATCCCAAACCTCATCTCGGTTTCTCCGAATCCCAACTCTAAAAACAATCCTGATGCAAATACCGCCATTAGTCTCATTTCTCCAATGTGTCCCACACCGACCCCCTATCCATCTTACTCCCAATTCCAGTCCTGAATGAAATGAAGACTCCTTGGGATCCAGAAACACAAATATAATTTACTAAATGAAGAATCCTGCAAGTTCCCAGACTTAGAGACTTGCTTGTGAATGGATCAAGTCAATCGCAGAGATACAATATGGGGTTAAAGCACAACGCGATTTCTAATTGGCAGATTCATTGGAAAGGATCTTTTTAGAATCCCGTTTCAGGATATCGAAGTCACCTGAGGCCAATATTTATTGCCCATTCCTAGCTGTCCTGAGAAAGCTACATTGATTACGCAGCACAAATGGTCACAGCCAGTTTGTGTTGGAAAGGTGGCGCTGAGGCACTGCCTAGAACCACTGCAGTCATTCTGGTGTTTGCTGTTTGGCAGGATTCGGATACACTGGTCACCGGGCGTGCCAGGGCCAGAATTGGGGGTAAGATGGATGGGGGTCGGTGTGGGACACGTCGGAGAAATGAGACTAAAGGTGGTATTTGCATCAGGATTGTTTTTAGAGTTGGGATTCGGAGAAACCGAGATGAGGTTTGGGATTGTGATTTAAAATTAGAGGTAGGATTCAGACTGGGATTAAAATTGTAGACAGGTTTAGGTTTGGGATTAGGGTGAAATTGGGAGCTGGAATGGGATTAGAATTAGGGCTGGAATGAGAATGAAACTTATGAGGTTGGCCAAGTGAGGAGAAACTGGAATGTAATTCCTAATCTGGATGGTGTGTGGGGAGAAATTGGTGGTGATGCTGTTTCCTTGCATAGAAGTTTCCCATTTCACTATACTGTGTCAAATTGAGCAGTGTATACGGTAAACAGGCATTCTTTGTACTTTCAATATAGAGTATTGTGTGTTACAATAACCCATTGAAGCTCTCTTACAACAACTGATGAAAACCACCTTGTTCCAAGATCCGATTGAAACTACAAATCTGAACTAAAATAATCCAATGCTCGAGCAGTATTGGATTTCGTGACCATAAGAAGGGAATAGCCATTTTAATGAAAAGCTTAAGGAACTTTGTTCCTTAACAATATCATTTGAAAACAATATCATTTGTTTTTCAGATGAACTGCGAAGTAAGAAGTTCCTTCCTGTACAGACATTTGGCAGAGTAAGTGTTTGGCCGCAGGGCTGTTTGTGCTGTAGTGTTCTATGTTTGAAGTGGATGTATATGGCATTGCCCAAAGCAGCTGTACCAATGTGAAGATCGAGATCTCTCGAAGACCCTGAATGCTCTTGGGCTCAGTCATACAAATGCATCAGACCAGAAAGGAGTCTCGGTGACTGGTTGATTTGTAGAATCTCGCAGCACAGCAAGAGGCCATTCAGCCCCTCGTATCTGTGCAGTTATCTTGAAAGAACTATCCCATCAGTGCCACGACCCACACTTTCTCTCCAGCCCTGCAATGTTTTTCTGTGATTTCTCTGTTGGAAATGGTAGCCAACTCGGGTGGTCACTAACTGAACTCAAGGAGACCAGACTCCAGACCAGCTGAAAACCACACTGACCAGTATAAGAACAGACAGTGGCTACCCTACAGCCAGCACGCCTGCATCATCCTGATTTGCACATCTCCTGGTCAATGATCCCAGTCAGTCATGAGTATTGATACTGACCGTGTGTATACACACACACACACAAAAGAAAGATTAGGGAATCTGTTTGAGAAGCTAATGATCAGGAATGTCGGAGGACTGTTGCTCCATCCTTTGTGCCAGTGTCAATACTTAGATCATAGAATAGAATCATAGAACCCTACAGTGTAGAAAGAGGCCCTTCGGCCCATCGAGTCTGCGCTGAACACAATCTCACCCAGGCCCTACCTACATATCCCTACATATTATACCCACTAATCCCTCTAACCTGGATACTAAGGGGCAATTTCTTAGCATGGCCAATCAACCTAACCCACATATCTTTGGAGTGTGGGAGGAAACCGGCGTACCCTGAGGAAACCCACACAGACATGAGGAGAATGTGCAAACTCCATACAGACAGTGACCCAGGCCAGGAATCGAACCCAGGACCCTGGAGCTGTGAAGCAGCAGTACTAACCACTGTGCTACCGTGCGCTGCTTTAACTTGTAGTTAAAATTTTTGGAGTGTTTGAGTTTACAATGGTTTGCTGTACTGAGTGCAACAACAGGAGAACCCTGGTGATAAAATAGCATATACTTGAAGAATGAACCAATTTTCATTTATATAGTGCTGGTCATAACCTCCCGATATCCCAGAGCTGATATAAATCCCTTCTATAACATAGTCATGTTGTAACATGGGGAATGTTTAAATCATTCTTTCTACATTCTCAGGCAGTGAGCTCCAGCTACATCAAGCTTAAAGAGGTTTATTTAAAGTTTTAAAGTTCTTTTATGTGTCACAAGTAGGCTTGCATTAACACTGCAATGAAGTTACTGTGAAAATCCCCTGGTCGCCACACTCTGGCGCCTGTTCGGGTACACTGAGGGAGAATTTAGCATGGTCAATGCACCTAACCAGTACGTCTTTCAGACTGTGAGAGGAAACCCACGCAGACATGGGAAGAATGTGCAGTCACCGCAGTGACAGTGACTCGAGCTGGGGATCAAACCTGGATCCCTGGCACCGTGAGGCTGTGTCGACAGGCGTGATCTTCTCGGAGATCCTCTCCACTTGGAGCCGGCAGTTTGTCAATGGTAGCCACGGTGTGGAGATGCCGGCGTTGGACTGGGGTAAACACAGTAAGAAGTCTCTCAACGCCAGGATAAAGTCCAACAGGTTTATTTGGGCAGCGCTAACAAATAAACCTGTCGGACTTTAACTTGGCGTTGTGAGATTTCTTACTATGTTTACCCCAGTCTGATACTGGCACCTCCATATCTCATGGCAGTGCTAACCACTGTGCCACAGGGAGGTTAAAAGTATCATCTGAAATCGAAACAAAACACTGCAAAAACTCCGGAGGTCTGGCAGCATCTGTGGAGAGGGAAATACAATTGATGTTTCGAGTCCAAATGACTCGTCCATCATCCCATTTGTAGAAGAGGTCTTTGGACTTGAAATACTAACTGTGTTTCACTCTCCACAGGTGCTGCCGAACCTAGAGTTTATTCAGCATTTTCTGTTGTGATGGGGAGAATGTCTGGGAAAAGAAGCACTCTGATTCTGGGCACCTTTCCACCCCCTGCAGATTCACACATTGTAAAGCCAATTGTAGTGGGATGGCATGCTGGCACAGTGGTTAGCACTGCTGCCTCACAACGCCAGGGACCTGGGTTCGATTCCCAGCTTAGGTCACTGTCTGTGAGGAGTTTGCACATTCTCCCCATGTCTGCATGGGTTTCCTCCCACACTCCAAAAATGTGCAGGTTAGGTTGATTGGCCGTGCTAAATTGCCCCTTAGTGTCCAGGGATGCGTAGGTTAGAGGGATTAGTGGAATAAATATGTGAGGTGATGTGGACGGGGGTTGGGTGGGATTGTTGTTGGTGCAGAGTCAATGGGCTGAATGGTCGCCTTCTGCACTGTAGGGATTCTAGAAAATTCTGCAGAATCCAGACAGGTGGTCAAGGTAGTTCTGGGTCAAGGTACTGGGGTTGTTCTCCCTGGAAAGACGGAGAATGAGGGGAGACCTAATAGAGGTGTATAGATAGGGTGAACAGTGGGAAGCTTTTTCCCAGGTTGGATGCGAAAATCACGAGGGGTCACAGGCTGAAGGTGAGGTGTGGGGGGGGGGGGTGGCGGTGCGAGGTACGGCTCAGATGTTAGAGGGATGTTTTTCAGACAGAGGGCTCTGGGGGCCTGGAATGCATTGCCAAGTGGGGTAGGGGAGGCAGACACGCTGGGGTTGTTTGGCTTGTAGGGCCGAATGGCCTGTTTCCTGAGCTGTGCTGTTCTTTGTAGTGAATGGAAGTAATAAAATGGCAATCTTTTCTAAAAACAAACCTTTTTTTCTTTTAGCTTCACTTCCTTCCCAGCCTTTATCTTGATTTTCTTTGTCTTGAATCCTGGTTTAGTGTTTCTCTTTAAAATTTGTTCCAAGCTTCAGCTTCCTTTTATTGATCCTTTTGCCTCTGTTACTTCTCTATGTTTGTGGCACAATTTTTCCTTGTATCCCTCGGGAGCAGCCGGAGAAAGTTGAGACCAATGAACTTGGTGGTAGAATGGAGGAAATGCTGGCTAAGAGTTTCGGAGCCTGTCTCTTCATAGATCATAGAACCCTACAGTGCAGAAGGAGGCCCATCGAGTCTGCATCGAACACAATCCCACCCTGGCTCTACCCCCATATCCCGACATATTTTACCCACTAATCCCTCTAACCTAAGTATTCCAGGATTCTAAGGGGCAATTTTAGCACGGCCAATCAACCTAACCCGCACATCTTTGGACTGTGGGAGGAAACCGGAGCACCCGAAGGAAACCCACACAGACACGAGGAGAATGTGCAAACTCCGTACAGACAGTGACCCGAGCCGGGAATCGAACCCAGGACCCTGGAGCTGTGAAACAGCAGTGCTAACCCACTGTGCTACCGTGCCGCCCTCACAATGGCGGCCCCACGGAGTTGCTTTGATTTAATACCGAGATTCTAGAGTGCATTAAAATGGGTTGGGTGGATCACAGTCTCCAGATTCTGTTATGTCAGACCCAACTCTGTTCATCTCTAATCACAGCTGAGATATTGTGTCTCAGATGACCACGAAGGCTGGCCGTTCGGACAGATCCCGTGGCCTTTTTCAAAGAGCGATGGAGTTCCCCAACACTTATCCCTCACCCAACAGCACCAAAACAAATTAACATTTATTTCACAGCTATTTGATAGCCTGGTTCCGTGCCACTTACAACACGCACTGCCCTTTAAAGATAATTAACTGGCGGTCGAGCACTTTGAGGCGTTCTGGGCTCACAGACAGTGCTGTATAGACAATATTTTTTTCCTGTTTTCTCCTCATTTCCCCCTTTTCACTCCTGCACCATCCTGCCATCCTTGTTGTACACCTTCCCTCCATCTGAGACATAGGAGCAGAGTTGGCCGTTTGGCCCATCAAGTCTGTTCCATTCATTCGATTATGGTTGATCTAACACTCAACTCTACGTTCCTGCCCTATCCGCTTAACCCTCGATTCCCTTACTGATTAGAAACCTGCCTATCTCAGATTGGAAATGGCCCAGCTTCTACAGCCCTCTGCAGTACGGAATTCCACGGATTAAGTGAAGAAATTCCTCCTCATCTCTGTCTTAAATGAGAAACCACTTACTCTAAGGTTATGCCCTCTGATCTTAACTCTCCCACAAAGGGAAAACAACCTCTCAGCATCTACCACCTTGAGAATCCAAATGTCTCAACAAGATCACTTCTCACGTGCTTCTAAACTCCAATGAATACGGGCCCAACCCACTAAACTTCTTTTTGTGTGGGGTAGCATGGTGGCACGATGCTTAGCACCACTGCCTCACAACCCCATGGATCCGGGTTCAGTTCCTGGCCTTGGGTCACTGTCTGTGCGGAGCCTGCGTGGGTTTCCTCTGGGTACTCCGGTTTCCTCCCAGAATCCAAAGATGTGCAGGTTAGGGTGGATTGGCCATGGATAAATTAATTGCCCCTTTAATATTAATATCAGGTAAATGCATGGGGTTATGGGGATAGGGCCTGGATGGGATTGTGGTCAGTGCAGACTCGATGGGCAGAATGGCCTCCTTCTGCACTGTAGGATTCTATGAAAATCCCTCCACACCAAAGGTGGGCACGTAAGGTGGATTGGACATGTTAAATTGCTCCTTAGTATCCCAAGGTGTGTATGTTAGGTGGGAATAGCCATGTTAAATGTGCAGGGTTACAGGAAGAGAGTGGGGAAGAGGAAAAGACCCTGTCAGAGAGTCAGTCCAGACTCAAGGGGCTGAATGGCCTCTTCTGCATTGTGGGATTCTATAATTCTGGGATCAAAGTAGCGTGCCTTCTCTGGACTGCCTCCAACGTCAGTGTATCTCTCCTTCGATCAGAGGGCCAAACCCTTGACAGTTCTTGCCCTCTTGTACCCTGATGTTAATGGTTGTCTTTATTGGTGCAGTCAGGGTGCTGGGTTATATTGCTCCTTCGTGAGTGTTAGCACTGATGACACTTTTTTGGAAATTTTTCCTCAGTTCTCGTGTGGAAAAGCGTAAACGTAATTTTCCTTTCTGCCATTATCTCTCGTTAGAATTCCGCGCGGAGAGTCAGCATTGCAGCAATCCCACGAAGCAGCGGAGGAGCACTGTTTGACTTGGTAAGGGATCTACAGCCAGATTCACCACCACCGCGCTGGGTGGGACAGCAGCCTCACAACCGGGGAACCATTCCGGACCTTTCTGAGGATGGTTAACGTATTTCTACAAACGTGAGCCCTACTTTGCAGTGGATGTGCCAATGAAAACGGGTTGTGCAAGTGAATCCAACAGGCACAGCCGCAATCCATGTTGGCAGCTGAAGGACAGATGTGATTCAGATCGTGACTCAAAGCACACAGTTAGTTTATTAGGAGGGCTGAGATTTACCGGTTGACCCACACTCTCTCTTTTTGAAATCTATCTTGTGGGGTTGTGATTGTTTGAGTTGGCAGTCTGAAAGCCATAAATTGCTTGGGGTGATGCAATCGCAGAAAGGATTAAGTGCTTCATGTTACAGAGCTAGTGCAAAGCTCAGTGGCAACATTGTTGATTACATACCAGCTTGCTTTCTAATATAACACAAGGTCACCGTGACTTCGGCATTCCATGGGTTTGGGAACGTGGTCTGTTTCTGTTCTCTTCACCACCATCTGATCTCATTCTCCCTCTCCTCCCTGCTGCTCCTTTCGTAGTTAGGAACCCTGTTTGCTGTGAACATCCTTGACCGAAAATAGTGTGTTGGCAGGTTACAGGGTGGATATGAACACACAAAGGACCAGTAAGACCATCCAGACATACATCATTGCCCTCCCCCAGTATCCCACCCACAGTAATATAAGTTCTTTGTAAATAACAGAAGTACCTTGGGCCAATTGAGAGAAAACTCTTGAAATTCCTCTCCAAACCTTGGAGTTTATCAAGTTCCAGGGGATGCAAGTAATTGATAATTGCAGCAACCCCTTGGCTACCTTTCACCATTTGATATCTAAGGGGTAATTTCAGCATGGCCAATCAACCTAACCTGCATATCTTTGGACTGTGGGAGGAAACCGGAGCACCCGGAGGAAACCCACACAGACACATACAGACTCCACGCAGACAGTGACCCGAGCTGGCAATCAAACCCAGGTCCCTGGAGCTGTGAAGCAGCAGTGCTAACCACTGTGCCACCCACAGTAGGTTAGCAGGATTAGCAAGTAAAATATGTAGGGATGTGGGGGTAGGGCCTAGGTGGGTTTGCGGTTGGTGTAGACTCAATGGCCTCTTTCTGCACTGCAGGGTTTCTGTGGTTCTATGATATGACCTGAACTTGGAAGAATTTATCACTATAAAAGGACTACAATGATCTCATACTTGCCACACAAAGTGATAATTGATTCTAGATGTTGAGACAATTGGAGAATTTTCTTTTGCAACGTACAGCTCTGTCATTGCTGAATCCTTCTCTTAAGTTCCCAAAAGCTTTTTTGGGATTGAGGAGAATCTGTGTTGTTCATCTCTTGACCCAGACTGCTGTTTTACATCAATAATGAACCTATTCCTATCGCTGTGTTTACTGTGTCCAATAGTGGATATTTTCCTAGATTCGCAATCTAGGCCGGAACACTATCACCTCACCCACCCAAAATCAGAGCGGGCCAACGTCCAATAACAAATCTCTGACCTCGGGCAGGAATCTCCAGTCTCGCCCAAGCGAGGCTGGAAAATCCCACCCATTGAGTCAGACTAATCAAAAGAACATGAATTAAAATTTTTGAGAATTTTTAATTTATTGTTAAATAAATTAATTAAAAGTGAACATAATGCTATTGGATTGTTGGAAAAATCCAACTGATTGATTAATTAATGCTCTCTGGTGAAGGAAACCTATTTCCATACCTGGCTGATCCTATATTTGGACCAAGTTTGATTGCTAAGTGGCTTAACAACCACGCAGTGTATCAAACCTTTGTAAGGGCAATTATGGATAGACAATGAAATTAACATAACATAAGAACATGAGAAATAGGAGCAGGAGTGGGCCATCTAGCCCTTCGAGCCTGCCCCGCCATTCAATAAGATCATGGCTGATCTGAAGTGGATCAGTTCCACATTCCCGCCCTCTCCCCATAACCCTTAATCCCCTCTCTTATCAAAAACCTATCTACCCGCGTCTTAAATATATTTAGCGAGGCAGCCTCCACCACTTCAACGGGCAGAGAATTCCAGAGATTCACCACCCTTTGAGTGAAGAAGTTCCTCCTCAACTCCGATCTAAACTGCCTCCCCCCCTTATCTTGAGGCTGTGCCCTCTAGTCCTGCTGTCCTTTCTGAACGGGAAGAATCTCTCTATCTGGCCTTGGAAATGCTGGCCTTGCCCTGGAGAATGTCTTTTCAAAACTTACTCCAGTGGGTTTGTTTGTTTAAGTACCAAAATGATTTAAATTTGATTTGGTTCATTATTGTCACATGCATTGGGATACAATGAAAAGTATTGTTTCTTGCATACTATACAGACAAAGCATACCATACATAGAGAAGGAAAGGACAGTTTGTAGAACATAATGTTACGGCTAGGGTGTAGAAAAAGATCAACTTTTTGATCTTTTGACCTAGAGGCACAGCCTCAAAATAAGGGGGGGCAGTTTAGAACGGAGTTGAGGAGGAACTTCTTCACTCAAAGGTTGATGAGTCTCTGGAATTCTCTGCCCGTTGAAGTGGTGGAGGCTACCTCGCTGAATATATTTAAGTCACGGGTAGATAGGTTTCTGATAGACAAGGGAATTAAGGGTTATGGGGAGAAAGCGGGAAAGTGGAACTGATCCACTTCAGAGCAGCCAGGGCAGGCTCAAAGGGCTAGATGGCCTGCTCCTATTTCTAATGTTCTTATTAACTTAATGCGAGGTAGATCCATTCAAAAGTCTGGCAGCAGCAGGAAAGAGAGAATGTCTGGGTGTGTGGGGAAACTTTCAGGGGAATTTCTCCATTGAGTTTGTGACAATTTTGAGGAATATTAACTGCCTCTCAAGAAACTAATCACTTTTGATGTTGGATTTATTGTGATTGGAGATTGGATTGAGCTCGGAGAAGCCATCCCACTGGAGACCAGCATTCTGGTCTCTGCTCAGCAACTATCTGGTGTGACAAACTAAATTGGAAACTCCGCTTTTGGACAATCATTGGATTGAAATACGGGGAAATGCTGTTGGGGAATTGGCTACGCAATGAAGCTGTGGACCCTTCCCTCCAAAGGTCTACAATGCCCCACTCCTGCCTTGGCAACAAATTGGACAGTTCTTTAACTTTCTGAAGTGTGTTAAATTCAACAGTTTAAAAATGGTATATTTGATTTGCTGTGTAGTCAAAGCTGAAAGAGGTGGATGAAGGAAGAAGGAGATCCGAAGGAGATCAGGACAAGTTGCGGAACAAGTTTGCGAGAAAGATGAGCACCTGGTAAGTCACTTAATGCTTGAGGTTGTAGTGCTGCTGATTTATGGAATCATAAAATTATCCAGCGCAGGTGACCCTTATCCGTTGCCCTCCAAATTTCCCCTTTCCCAGTAGTTATCTAATTCTCTTACGAAGTTGCAACTGAACCAACTTCCAGCAGTCTTTTCAGGCAATGCGTTCCAGATCATCTCTCAGATGTACAACTGTGGTATTCTTTCAAGTTACGTTAGCTATTTTCATCTCAGATGGATATGTGTTGTTGGGTGAGTTTGCTGGCCGTTATTTGCTATGTTCAGACTGCCTGGCCATCCTGCCCAAGTTGAGTGGAGTGTTGTTGTTTATTACTTTTTTTAAGTTAAACTGAGTCACCGTCTGGGTAAATGAGAATGTGGAATCTTTTCAATGCGGAGCAGAGCATGGATGGATATAAGGTCACGAGTGAGAAAGGATGTGAACAAAGGAAAGTACAGCACAGGAACAGGCCCATCCTCCCTCCAAATCTGTGCCAATCCTGCACACGGCTTCTGTCAAAGACATCTATACGGTTGGAATCAATTCTCACTGCAAGCTGTGCAGGAATGTGGCTACACAGCAACCAAGATGTGCCATGCAGGAAACAAGCTGGGCACACGCAAGCAGCGCTCGTTCCAAGAGGTGCCACCTATCTGACTGTGAAAACCTTTAAAAGGGCAGCACAGTGGTTAGCACTGCTGCCTCATAGCTCCAGGACCTGGGTTTGACCTGGCTTGGGTCACTGTCTACACATTCTCCCCCCTCGTTTCCTCCGGGTGCTCCGGTTTCCTCCCGCAGTCCAAAGATGTACGCGTTAGGTGGATTGGCCATAATAAATTGTACCTGTGATGTATAGGTTAGAAGGATCAGCAGGGTAAATGTGTGTGATTGGGGTGGGATTGTTGTTGGTGCAGAATCGATGTTGGGTTCCTTTTGATTTCTATAAAATAGGTCAAGTGACGGGAACATTTGTTGAAATGACTTTATTTCACTTGTAGAATATGTTTTACCTTCTCGGGTGGATAGAAAACAATAGAATGAAAAATTGAGCAGGGTCAACATTTGGCTGTCGATCTCTGATGACTGGTTTACCACTTGGTACCACCAGAACAAGTACAAAATCTGTCCCATGGTGAAATGGCCTTGAGTACGTCCCAAAGTAATAAATTGCCGTGCCCAAGAGGGAAAGGCTTACCTTGGGCATCTCTTTGAAGACTGACCACAGCGTCAAAACTTGGTGCTTATCTGCATCTTTGTGCAGACTTAGTTCCGTTTGTTTCAGAAGTTTCACTTCTCTGTCCATTCGACGGCAGGACAGTTGGGTATCAGGAAAAACGTTTTTGCACCACCTCTCTGAACACAAACTTTTTGTGTTTTTAAAAAAACCGTCAGCTTCCGAAGTTGGTCACCTGCCTCTCCTACTCTAAACTGCAAAAACATTCAGATAATTGTTTGAATTTTTTTAATCTTGCTTTAGGAAATTTTTAGGGCCAAAAGAGAATGATCCTTCTGTATCCCGGCCAACACTGCATCGGTTTATCAGCACCTATACCTGGGGTGACAAAGGCGGGCAACTCGAGAATAAAGGGTGAGTCCCAAATTCTCAACGTATGCATCTCTCCATGTAAATGTTTATTTTCTTTAATTTGTTTCATGCTTACTTGCCCTCTGAACTGAGTGGCTTGCTAGGCCATTTCAGATGGGCAGTTAAGAGTCAACCACATTGCCATGCCTCTATAGACACATGTAGGCCAGACCAGATAAAGATGGCAGATTTCCTTCCCTCAAGGACATTAGTGACCCAGATGGGTTTTTCTAACAATCTTTGTTGATTTCATGGTCGCCGAGCTCATGTTCCCAGAACATTAGCCTGGGTCCTTTGGATTATTAGTCTAGTGACCCTGCTGCTACACCACCATCTCCCCTTCCTTTATTCAAGGAATTGTTTGGATGACGGATGGGTTAAAATTTCCTCGTGACCCATGGAAATGCAAAGAAGATCATTGTTTTTCTCTCTCGTGTGTCAGCCATGGCTCCATTGTAGCATCTATTCCTCTGTGTGTCAGAAGGCTTGTTCATATCCCCATTCCAGAGATTAGACCATGCTCTCACTCCAATGTGGTACTGAGGCAGTGCTGCGCTGTTGGGCAGCACACTCCTTTGATGAGATAATAAACTGAGCCTTTGTCTATGTCTCGGGTGGATGTAAGAGATTCCGCGGTCGCTATATCAGAGCAGATTAGGGGAGCTCTCCCCCTTTCCAACTGGTTACCTAGTCTTTATCACACATGTTTGTTGGATCTTGCTGTGCACATATTGGATGCTATGGTCCTGTTACAACATGACTACAGTTCACAAATACTGTAATTGGCTTTTGAGATGAACAAAGAACAACACAGCCTGGGAAACAGGCCCTTCGGCCCAACAAGCCCACGCTGCCATTTCAACATTGAGTCCCCTCTCCATCCATGACCCTTATCTACGCTTATGGCACTCCGCATTGGAAACCAGATTGAGGGGAGACTAATTTAGGGACAGTGATTTGGAATGGAGCCAAAAAAATGCCCCCTGTCCAAATGCC
Organism: Carcharhinus amblyrhynchos; assembly: GCF_965287045.1. Lineage (NCBI taxonomy): Eukaryota > Metazoa > Chordata > Chondrichthyes > Carcharhiniformes > Carcharhinidae > Carcharhinus > Carcharhinus amblyrhynchos. Next base: position 6,252,569 of record NC_137342.1, on the reverse strand, counting down.
CCATTTCATCCAATATCAAATTGTCACCCTTACTCACATCCTTCTCCATTAGCTCTGTGATCCACTGAGTCCGTTATGTTCTAAAGCTATGGGGTCACTTGATTTGGAGATTCACGATCTTTGGTTGCGAGGCCCTGATACCATTCAAGTTGGGAGGGCACGTAAGAATATAGCAGAGGCCAGGATAGTGAGGGGGACTGACATTGTTCTCCCTCGCAAGGAACAAGAGTCGAGGCAGCTAAGTTGCCTGTCAGGTGCCAGGGGTTCAGGACATCTGGGCTGAGCTGGAGAGAAACTTGCACTGGGAAGGGGAAAGGATCCAGTAGTCATTCGTTAAAGACAGAGATGAGGAGAATCTTTTTGAGGGTTGAGAATCTCAAGAACTCTCTTTCTCCAATAGCAGTTGAAGCAGACTTGGATTATTTTCAAGGCAGAGGGAGATTTGTTCTTGATCAAAAGGAGGTAGGCAGGAACGTGGGATTGAAGTTACAGTAGATCAGCCATGATCTTATTGAATGGTGGAGCAGAGTCGAGGGGCAGAGTGGCCTACTCTTCCTAATTCATGTAGCCCGTGCACCTCTCCCTTCTGCCAATCCACCATCGCAAAACTGCCGTTTTGTGCCTTCAGTTGTATTGACCTTGCTCTCTGAAGCCCTTCCATTCATCCACAGTGTTAAGGTGCAATATATGTTGTTTTCTACTCGAGAGGTCTCCTCACAATCCATCGCTACGTCAAGCTTGCAGGTGCCTTTCTGAACAATGTTTCTCGAAGATGTTGTTTCCTTTCTTTTCCTGAAGTGTTGGGGATTCTTTTCTATACTAAAGCTGGTTAAGGAAGGCAAACTACCATCTATCAAACACCAAATGACATTGACAACATGTCTGACGTTCAGTGTGCTATTTACTGTAGGAAATAATCTGAAAAACTGAAATGAAATCTTCTGTATCTGTTCTGTCCACGTTGTTTCCACCCAGTGGGACTGTTCCAGTGTTAGAGTCACGAGCAGAAGAAAAAGAGGAAATGGAAGAAGTTACCTTAACGGAAGCAGAAAATAACTACCCAAATGCTGAACCATGTGAAGTGTAAGTATATTGTTAACCAGGCTGACTTCTGATATAGTTCAGCTAACACATTGAGATTGTAAAAGGCAAATGTCTGGAATTTATTTGCTAATCTGAGATAATCACAACTAATGGCTATGTAATAACTGGGCGAGGTCTGCAAGTGTGAAGAATAAACTGACATTTGGGTAGGATTTTGCCATCCCGACACTGGGCAAACCTACGTTAGGGCGGCCAAAAATGAAAACAAGGATCTGTGGAGAAAGTTCCCTACCTGCTATGAGTAAGTGTCTCTCATCATTTGAGGAAGAACCAGGAGAGTTCCTTGAAGCTGCTCCAGGGCTGGGTTTGAAGGAAGGGGTCCCAATGTACTCAGACAGTCAGAAATCTATCGGCAACATTATACTTGCAAAGCCTCCAACAATCTTCCATCAAACCACCATTCTGCCAATGGACGTGGGTGCAGCTCCTGCAAATGATTCAAGCCCAGCAGCAACAACATGAAGCAGGCAGCAGATGGCACAAGCTTTTCGGGTAATAGAGGATGGGTTGGGGGGGGTAGAGGACCAGGCAATAGCCCGAGCAGCAAGTGAGCTGGGGAGGGGAGAGGGAGACCAAATAGGGAAGTCTCGTTCACTTTGCTGAAATTCAGCAGGTCACTGAGTATTTCTATCACTAGACCCAATTTAGTTAGTTAATTGTAGCCAGTTGTGCTCACCACCTCGCTTATCTCCTATCACGCTTCTTTGTGGTGGTGAGCAGAAGCCCCACTGGAAAGAGAACATTCCTCCTCCTTGGTATTCATTTCCTCAACCCAAGAGGTCCAGATCTGGGTCTGCGAAGCTTGGTGCTTGTCTCTTGCCTGTATCAGCAATCGTGACATTGGTAAGGGAAAGGGCCATGTGTGTCATCAGTAGCTCTGCGGGATGGAGTGCCGGTGAGGGGATGTCGTGCTGGTTTGATATATCAGTGATGAGTTTGCTGCGGGCAGGCCTGCTGGCCCCCGCTTTGAGCCACTAGTAAGGTGGCAGGCATTTGACACAATGCAGAGAGGTCGTAAGGGACGAGAGATCCTTTAAGGGTGCATAGCCAACCTTTGGAATAGATAGTAAAGTAAGAAACCAGACACCCATCTTTTATTTAATACTAAATTGTTTTACAAATGTCTGCTCCTCCCAAAAAAAAACACAATATCCCAGAAGTATTTCAACGTCCTTTTAGAAACCCAACAACGGTTCACACATTGTCAATTAAATGCTGAAGATACATAATCGATTGCCAATGCATCAAGCACCTTAATTGCCTCTTAGCCTTTTGGCTAAGATCAAGCCAAAGATATAGGGTTATTTTGTCAGCTTGGATTTTGCCTCACATAGGGCACCGTTAGTTAGATTCAATTGGTTTTTGGAGCAAGAGAGGATTTGGGTTTGCCTTGTGACTTTTATGGAGTAAAATTTCTTTCTTAAAAAAAAAAGTAACATTAACATGTACCTTGGTTGGAGCAAGGCTGGAAATAACATGGGAGTGATCAATAGGTTGCCCCCTCAAGTTGCAGGCAGAGGGGAGTTATGAGGGTTGGAGGGTCTGAGGTAGAGATGTAGCAGCAGTTGGGTTGCTCTGGCCACTTCCAGAGCTGTGCTCTGAACTGCTATGTACTGATTTATTCGACTGCAGGCACTTGCTGGGTAGAGCAGTCAAAGGCTGCTGTGGCAGAATGTTCACAGAAAGGAGTTCAAGACATCAGATGGGTGCAGCTATGGGCCAAGCAATGGTTTGAGAGTTTAATAATAGTGTTCGTTGGAGACGCACCAGCACAAGGCAACCATGTTTTTACCGTCAATCAGAACAATGGCAAATACTCGTGTCAAAAGACAGCCTCTTGATCAACAGATGACTTTATCATCTTTGGAGAATTTTGCTGCTGGTTAGAGGTTCCATGATGGCATTGTAGATGGGCATTTTAGTGACTATATTATAGTGGGATGCATTCTCTGGCCCCAATCATCACACTTGATGGATTCTAGCCTCACACCCACAGTAAGTTTAAAAATTGGCCAGTCATGTTGCAGCTTTAAAGAACCTTAGTTAGGTTGCACTTGGACAGTGGCATTTAATTCTGGTCGCCACACTACCAGAAGGTTGTGGAGGCTTTGGAGAGGGTATGGAAAAGATTTACCAGGATGTTGCTTGGCGTGGAGGGCATAACCAAGAGGAGAGGTCGGAGAAACTTGATTCGTTTTCACTGGTATGAAGGAGGTTGAAGGGCGATCTGATTAAAAGTCTACAAGATTATGAGAAGCATGCACAGAGTGGATAGTCAGAAGCTTTTTTTCCCAGGGTGGAAGAGTCAATTACTAGGGGGCACAGGTTTAAGGTGCGAGGGACAAGGAGATGTATGAGGCAAGTTTTTTTACAGAGAGGGTTATGGGTGCCTGGAACTTGCTGCTGGGGGAGGTGATAGAAGCAGATACGGTAGTGACACTTGATGGGCATCTTGACAAATGCATGAATGGGATGGTAGGATCTGGTCCTCGGAAGGCTTTAGTTCAGTCCGTGCAATCTTAGAGGGCTGAAGGGCCAGTTTCTTTGCTGTTCTTTTGTCCTTTGGGTCAGGAAGAAGTGTCCCTGATTCCTTCCACCCACCCCCCCCAAGGTTTGAAGATGAAAATAGTGCGTGTGAATGTGCATCAAATCAAACCTCAGAATCATGGGTTCGGAAATTGGCCCAGCTTACAATTCCCAGCCAAGGAATTCAACCCATAGTTAGCTGCGTCAATTGAGATTTTCCTTTTTCATTGTATGAACAATTTTGGATAGTTAAATACCCACCGCTCCATTTCAACTGTCCCACACAAACTAATGCATTGCGTATCACAATGCCCACAGTCCCCACCATGGAAGACATGTGATCTCTCAAGAGCAACAAAATAGTGGTGGCAATGGATACTGTTTGTATGTGGTGCCCTCCACCCCAGCTGTCGCTCAAAGCAATTACAGTATGATTTATTACAATAGGCACAATTTGCATACCTTAAAGTAATTTGTGTTCTACGTAGGGTTAGAAAGGGCAATGTGCTAATTGTAAAAGTATATTTTTCCTCTACATTGCAACAACGAGGTTATGAGAGAAAAATAACTAGGTTCTGCTCTGCTGCTTGTGTATTATAAATGTGAATTTGATCTTCCTATGAACTGGAAACACTTGGGGCAAGGCAGGCTGAGGTTCTGATGTCTGCATGGGTTTGCTGTGCTACTTTGGCCGCTATGCGCATTTGTAAGACGATAGTGACATGATGGGACCTGAGACTGGTTGAAAAATAACCTTTGTCCTGCACAACCATTCACCCAGTTTGTCTCTGCACTTACTGCACCTCGTACGACCAGCTCTGGCAGTCTACCAAAAATTCTGGTTGGTTTTCTGAAACTTCCTTTTGCCCCAGCGTTGGCAGCCATGCTTTAAGTTGTACGTTCTGAGCTCAGGCATTCCCTCTCTGAATCTCCCTCTCCCTGTTAAAACCCACTGCTGACCCAGCTTTTGGCTTCTTGTCTTAATATGTCACCTTGGGTGACTCGATGTCAACACTTGCCTAATGCGCCTGTGAAATTCCTTTGAAAGGATTCAGTATGTTGATGGGTGCTGTAAGTTAGAAGACAGGAAAAAAAAACTACAGCACAAACAGGCCCTTCAGCCCACAAGTTGCACTGATCATATCTCTACCTACTAGGCTTACCGCTAACCCTCAATCCTACCCATGCACTCATCCAGAAGTCTCTTAAAAGACCCGATTGAATCTGCCTCCACCACCACCACCGCCAGCAGCCGATTCCACGCACCCACCACCCTCTGAGTGACAAGTTCTTTACTATTATGGGAGCTGGTGGGTAACAATATAAGCATCCGCTTTACACTGTGGTCTTTGCAGTGCCAAATATCAGCAACCCACTTCTGATGAGGCGGTGGATATAAATAGGGTAGGAGGCGGGAAGTGTAACAGTTTTCTTGCAAAACTGTGGTGGTGATTTTTACCATTTTCTTTTCAAACTTCTGAATGTCAGCACGTAGCTCCTTCCTAGAACTTCACACCAGGTCAAAGCTAATGATCGTGAACTTGTTGCTCCTGAGGAGGAGGAGGATGGAGATTTAAACTACAAACCATGCAATTGTTGACAATGCACAAACAGACCCTTCAGCATCTCTGAAGAGAAGACTTGGATTCACATTTTGGATTTAGTCCACTTATTGGAAGCTAGGAATTCCATTCTATTATATTCAATAAGTGTTTTATATCAGCATATGTGAGCGTATGAAATAGAGAAAGGGTAGGCCAAACAAGCCAGTTAGTCTGCTCCAGTATTCAATCAAATGATTGCACAACTTCCACAAAAACCCCATTATCCAACCCTATCCTCCCAATCTCTTGATTCACTTAGTGCTCAAATTCTATTATCGCAGCCTTGAATATAAACATCAGCATCTTTTCCAGCTTTGGAAAATTCTACCTCCATTTGGTTCTGAGTTTGTATATGTTAGAGAAGGTTTTGTGTGTGTGTGTGTGTGTGTGTGTGTGTGATTTATGCCTTTAACCTCTCAATGTTTCCTTCCGTCCCAGATATCGAGGGGTATCAGACCATCTAGCGACGCTGTGGGACGCTTTTTCCAAACGAGACCGAGGACCCTGGCTGCCTGTTATACTACTATTCTCGCTCAGCGTTCTGGGCAGCTTTCTCATCGGCTGGTCTTTCCACACGTCCGTTGATGCTGCCTCTGTGCCCATTGGGAACACCTGGAAAGCGATACAGCAATTCCTGTGGCCTTACACAGAACTTCGACACGACGGGCAGCCCCCTGTATAACTAACCATTCCATTTAACTTACAAACAGGCTTTTGACTGCAGTTCTCAGAATCCTCTCGACTCTGAGAGTGGTGTAACAGGCTTGTTTTTAAACTAAAATACATTGTTTAAGATTTTAGCCTTGGCAAATCATGTCACACGAGGAAGCATTAAATGTTGGACAAAACACTCATTCTATTTTAGGTATTTTTGGATTGTTTCAACGTTTAGAAAATCTTAAACTCCATTTTGTATCGGAAAATATTTTTTATTACAATGACTGTTCAACTCTAAAAATTTTGTCTGTTAAAGACAAATGTTGTCACTAGGAAAATATCTCAGCTATTCACCACGTGAAGTTCCCAATCACTGTGAATTTTTAATGGACAAATTTGAATGTAGGAACAGCGGTATGAACATGTGTCTGTAAACTTAGTAAATGTAGATGTTCCTGTGGAAATCGTGTTCAATAAAGTCTTCAGTTGACCTCCACTGTGTGTGTGATCAGCTGTGTGGCTTCCAGAAGTTTACGCACAGAATTATAAAAAAGGTGGTCAACGTTTAGAATTCTGTCCTTTGCAGCTTCACTGGCTAAGCCCCTCATCATGTGGTACAAGTTGGAGTAAAAGTCGGTATTTTCAGCAATTTCGTTTGAGAATTCTTCATCGGATTCCTTCATCTTGAGCTTGTGACACCTCTCGGGTCGCACCATGAAGAGAGACCATTCGCTCTCTGCTATCATCTCGTTACTCAAGCATTCACAAGCCTGTGATTCAACAGAAGAAAATGCAGGTACTGCTTTGTAAATTCATCTGAGCTCAGTCTGCGCAGCAGCAACTTTCCCTGTGCAGGTTTTTTACTTCAATTCCAACGTCCATCAGGAATTTGTGTGCCAATAAATTCAAATTGACGCTCTGGTTTTGGTCCTCTGCCAGATAAAATGACTGAAAGGCAATCTCAAATGTCCACTGGCACTTAAATGTATTCAACAAGCGTTTGATGCTTTTTATTTCTATTTAACCCTAGGAAAGAAATGGGAGATTTAAATCTCCCTCCATTAATATTATCCTGACTATTGGGAACGATAGGCAGACGGGGGCCTTCACCTGTTCCTGGGATTGGACTAAAAGTCACGAATTACATCCCCACGCTTCACCCAAAGGATGGTGCAGAGGAAAGCAGGCTGCGGAGTGAGGTGCTGTCGATGGGAGTCGGGATGAGGAGTGGAGTGGTGATTAGATTATGATCAGGCTGACTCGATTTACCGGGCTTGAGGTTGCTCCATTCCCTGCATGCAGTTAATTCCTGGGCTTAATTTAAATATAGCTTTGTTTCACTCTATAAATGGACACGGTAGTTTGCACTCTTGTCTCCCAGGCCTTTTGTTACTGTCTGTGTGGAGTTTGCATGTTCTCCCTGTATCTGCGTGGGTTTCCTCCAGGTGCTCCTGATTTTCCCCCACAGTCTAAAGATGTGCAGGTTAGGTGGCTTGGCCATGCTAAATTCATGGGTTACGGGGATGAAATGGTGGGGGGATGTGGAACTGAGTAAAATGCTCTTTTGGAGAGTTGATGCAGACTTGATGGGCCAAATGCCCTCTTTGCGCACTGTCGTGATTCTACGGACTGACATTAATGTCAGCATTTGGGGATGGAAATTGTGTAAGGAGACTAGGAGTAAGGCATAACAGGAACTTGGCTTTGGAGTAATCTCGCCACTGATCACCATCACTTTGGGCAACCATTTGAGTTCAGGCAACAAGAGAAGTGTATTGAGTGGTGGGGCACAGGTACATATGTGCACGGGACCTGGGTAGGACAGCATGCCTGCTATTCCTGAAATAGCATTTATGGAGTGCTTTTCACAACCACTGGACATTTTAAATTACTTTACAGCCAATTAAATACTTTTTGAAGGGCAGCGCAGGAAACCTGACAACTAATTTGCACGTGACAAATTTCCATAAGCAGCAATACGATAATGAGCTGGTGATCTATTTTTGTGATATTGATTTAGAGATCAATACTGGCCAGGACACTGGGGAGAACTCCCTTGCTCTTCAAAGTAGTTCCATAAGATTTCTTGTGTCCATCAGAGCAGGCATCTTTGACAGAGTAGCTTTTCCGCAGTGCTACACCGAGTGTCAGCCTTGAGTTTGTGCTCAGGTGCCGGAGCAGGGCTTCAACTCAGACCATGGTCGGAACTGTCGGGCTGTGCAGGTCTAAAAGCGGCAATTCCTGCCCCGACTGTCATGGGGTTTCACGTTGTCTGAGACCCGGCCGCTAAAATTCCAGGGGCAGGCGGGATGGGAGAATTCCAGCCATCTCATATGGAGACAAGATTGAGAGTCATTCTGACCTGGTCCCATAAAGGGTTCGTAACTTGCCTTGACCTCTTCTGATCAGACTGGGCCTCCTGTGGTTGATGGGTCAAAACCTGTATGTGCATGCACTCACCCCCACGACACTGTTAGCATAACCAAAACAGTGTCATTAGGACTGAAATTTGCGTGTAAAACAGGGCTATACGTGCCTGCTGTGGAAAACGTGGCCAATTAGATGATCGGTGTAGATGGAATGGTTCTACAAGGGAAGGGAGCAACCTCAGGGAAGTGAGTGCACATGGTCTGTTAGTAATCCTGCCACTATTGCTGACAGATGGCATGGTGGTGTCTTTAGGGGAGAGGGAGAGGGAGGGGGTATGAAATTGAAACTGAGATGTTCAAAGACTAACCATTTAAAACACAGCACTGTCAAGTGTTAAATATGCTCTTAAAACTAGTTTTTGGAGACGAAATGTGGGGAAGGCAACAAATGATCACGATCAGATTTGTTTAAATGTATTGCTCCAATGGTCATCTGTCCTGATATCTTTGGCTCAGTGTCAGTTTTCGATTACACGTGCAAATCGCCTAAGAATGTTTTACTGCATTAAAGGAGCTCAATAAATGCAAGATACTCATACTTACCTGCAGCAATATTTCTTCTTCATCGGAGTGAAAATTCCATTTACTGTATCTAAAAGCTGTGGCTGAGCTGACCAGGGCCATCTGTGTGTAGAGGTTCAGAGCCAACTGTGTGTTCTGTGGTACAAAATCAAATTGTCAGTTTGATCAAAACCACCAGCCCAGGTCTATTCCTTGAAGCAATAAAGCAATTGTTGTTATTTGTTATCTATCTCTAACAATCAATAAATAGCTACGAACGACTGAGCTCAAACTATGTGCCAATTAACCTAACCCGCACATCTTTGGGCAGGAAAGCCGGTGGAGAATCCAAATCCTTTTCCACACCAGTGGGACTTCCTGGTGAGATTGTGTCCTGAGGACTTCTCAACACTGCCAACCTACCCCCCCCCAACCCACCCCCCGCCTCAACCCCCCAACCCCCCGCCAAC